>NC_056733.1:979696787-979724287 GCF_019279795.1 Protopterus annectens | reverse complement strand
TTACATAATCCATTCAGAAGAAAGTTTCAAAGAGACCATAAAAGCAGATGACATTTGAATGGAAGTTAGCTATGTAGGCTCACAAGATACAAGGGTGCGAACTTTAAGAAGCAAGCCATAATCCCTGTTACTTCTGGTGTTTTTTTTAATGGTTAGCATTTGGTTCTGTTTTTCAGAGAACAAGATCAGACATTGTTACCTGTACAGGGATGAGTTGAAAGGCAGATATCACTGTCATGACCATCATTATTTCTGTGTGGTGTAAGGGTGTCATGTCACCATCTTTCTTGATTCAATATCATTATCCAGCCATCTCCAACAGTCATGACTGACTGCCACAGGTCTTCTCTCACCCAGTCTATTCATCTGTTTGCTAGATGTCCTTGTTTCCACTTGCCTTCTTCCTGTCTTTCCTAGATCTTATTCAACAAACCTCTTTTCTGTTCCTGCACCACCATACTCTGTTATCTCTGACCTTCTCTGCAATAGGCAGTGAATTAACTTCCACTCTGATGTCCTTATTTCTTTCTCTGTCTCACAGTGTGCATCCTACTACCTGTCTCGGGGGCTTCATCTCCATCACCTCTAACTTCTCAACTGCCCTGCCTTCACTGCCCAGGTTTCTGTACCATAGAGTAGTGCTGGTCACAACACTGTTTTGTACACCTTACTTTTAAAGGCAAATATCAATCCTTCTGGAACATTAGGTTCATTATACACACGATTACTGATGGCTAAAAGTCAGATGTTTCATGGCATTCACCATTTACCTACTTGCACTTTTAGCACTCATATATATCCCAAATGCTGGTTTGTCTACAAAATTTATTTAAATGTGGTTACAATAAATAATGAATCCAGGACACAACAGAGCTTGTGGCCAAATTGTTTGTTATTTGCTGCAAAAATTCATATTTCTGAGATTTATGCTTTAAACCCTTCCTATTCAAGGTGATTAAAAGTCACATGCCACTCTCTGAATATGCTACCATCTGGTTCCAGACAAATGCTTCTGCCCTGCATGGAGAACAATTAATGAACCCTTGCCTGATATGTATTTTCTTTCATGCAGTGATCGATTTGCTTTTCAGTAAATACTGGCTAAGTCACCTGCTGCTATCATATTATAATGTTCTAGGTCAAAAGGGAATGTGTGCTGCACAAGGGACATTGGGTCCTTAAGCCAATTCACCTACTTATTTAACAAATGTTAAATAAATAAATATTACCAAGGAAGGCATCACTCATGAATATATACTATATAGATACAAGGACTGCATAATGTACATAGTGATTCAGGAATCCTAGAAAATGTATGCAATGATTAACAAAATGACTGCAGAACTGTCTGTGGTTGAGTTATAACAAAGTGACAGATAAAAATACAATAATTTATCCAGGACTGTCAAGGAAGCAAAGCCCTGCTCTGTAGCAGTCTAATAAAACAGAAGATCTACACCATTTTAATGTTTTCCTCAGACATGCAGGGGCAGGTTATCTTGTCCTTCTTGTTTTATCTTGGTCATTACCAAGTGTTACTTAGATGAAAATTGACTTAAGTACCAGGGAATGTTTACAGTGTTTGTTATATTTTTGCCCAGATTGTTAGTTCTGTCTGAATGTAATAAGTACGTTGACCCACCGGTGCTGCTAAACATGTCACTTTACCTGCGGATGAAGCCAAACAAAATGACACATGCCACCACAAAGGTGTTTGTGTGCTTCGAGTATGCATACCTTGTGTGTCATTCCCTTTTATATTTAATTCCAAGTCAGAGAAAAAAATGTACCCTAGCAACAGACAATACTTTTGTTTAAAACAAAGGAAAGCAAAGTGCTTAATACACATTACTGGAAGAACACATTAATTGCACTCTAAAGACATGTTTCTGGAGCATTTCTCCCTGGGCCTCCACTGAAAACAGGATCTGTGGAACCTAGTCGGACTTTCCCGGTCAACAAATGTTAAATAAAATAAATAAACACATGGTAGTTAAGCTGGACCTGGCATTGTTGCCTTTTCGAACTGACATCCTTAAATCCCACACTGTGGCAAACTGATGTGAAATTATTTACTGTAATGTACTTCTCCCCTTCAGAAGTTAGATCATTCCGACATTTCCTAGAATGCACAGCATGGTATCTCCGGAGCTTTTAGGGGCAGGGTCCTCCATTGAACCATCTTTCTAGGTTTCTTCACTTGCATCATCACCGGTACCTATCCCTGAGGAATGCTTCTTTTATTTTTTCCGTCCCAAGGACCTTACCTAATGGCTCATCTACCTTTGCCCAATTGACTTATTCATTCTGTTCGAATAGGAACTGGGTATTTATTTTTTACGTGCTGTATACTACAGGACTAGCCCCGGAAACAAGTCAAGTTGGCTGATATTTTTCAGTTTAGTTGTTTCTTATTAGGACATGTTGACCTGACCTGTGGGAAAACTAATTGTCTTTTGAAGTTGAAATTGTTTATTATTCACACACTTTAATGTATCAGGTGTTTAGTACACCAAAATTTGACTTCAGAATTTAATGTACAAACAATTTTCCAGCATTTGCATTTCAGGTTGTAGAAGTCACACTTGTACAGCCAAAAATAAAATTATCCATTTTATAATGCTATCTTATTCTCTGGGCTCAGGGTTTTCATAACATTTTTGAATATTTACACATGTTGCTCTGTTAGACCATTTGTGGTTGGATGATAACACATATACTTCAAATTCATGAAGCCTTTCTTTTCCATCAAGGTTTTAAACTATTTATATGTTCATAGGTTAATAGTTGTAGTAGTCTAATGACCACCGGGGCTTTTATAAGCTTAGCCATGCAATCCAAGTCAATTGTGTCCTTATGTATCACGGGCATTTATTAGGAGAAGATATATTAGTTAGGAAGTTTCTAGAAGTTATGTAGAGGGCTATGTTAATTTGGGGATTACTGTCTGCCTCCGTCTGTCAGAGACATGGGGCCAGACCTAGGGTGAATTTCTAATTTCCCATCCATTGGTCAAGTTAGGCTTAAAAAGGGTTAGGGATGGACTCTGCTTCACATGGATGGAGAGCATGTTTCAGACTATGGAGATACTCTGAGACATGTATTTGCCTCACCAACATGTCTTATTCATGTCACAAGCAAAAATTTAAGTCCTTCGATCTAGTGGTTCTGAGGTCTCAAACGTTACTTACATTTTCTCTTACTTGTACACATCCATGAGCTCTGTAAAGACGAACATGAGACTTGTTTCCACTGAAAGCTACTTCTCTGGATGCAAGTTTGTTTGTGTCTTTCGGCTTTTCCCAGTTAGGGGTTGCCACAGTGGAACTCTGGTCCGCTAATGATTGGCAATAGATTTTTACGTGCTGGCTTGCCAGGCCTAACGCACAACCTTCAACGAAGGAATGCCCATTTATGCATATCACCACACAGAAGACGCTCTAACTGAGAATCGAATGGGCAACGTCTAACTGTGAGGCGACAACGCTACCGCTGCACCACCACCGCAGTACTTCTCTGGATGCAAGTATCATTCAAAAATAGGAATCACCTAGTGTAACGCTAAGTGACTACCTCCCCTGCCTTCATCAGGAGGAAGAAGAATGGGTGCGGGTCACATTAATCATATACGAGCCCTTTACAAGCAGGCCCTGCAAACCTTTTTTGCTATAGAAGAGAGGATTAGCCTTTCATAATCTATTTCAGGAGATATGAGCCTCATACAAGTGGGCACAGCCTCTCTTATTGCATGTCATACAAGCATTGATAAGGACAAGTCAGACTGAAAAAAGTTCTGTAATAAAGCTTTCATAATCGGCTCCAAGGACTATGAGCCACACAGAGGCAGGCACACCCTCTCATATTATGTGTTATTAAACAGGTTAATAAAGTCTGGTAATGCCTCGTACAAGCAGATGTTTCCAATGATCAGTGTAAACCACTCTATTAGATGGACCTGGTGAAGCTCAGGCGTTAGTGTTTTCTTAAATACAGTTTTATAATTGTAGCTCATACTGAGTTGTCATGTTTTATTTGTTCAACAGAAAAAAAAAATGACCTTTTAACTAAGAATGAGGTTCCGAAGGCTACTGAGCTGGTAAACCCTCACAGGTCATTCAAGGAATATTCATATAAGAGACTAACTTCTAAGCTTCAGTATTGGCTCCTTGTTTTGCCATCTCCCAGATTTTCCTCCAGTCAGCTCCCAGGACCCTCCCAGCATTGTCTGTAACCAACTTTAAATAACTGACCTGTTGAATGTAATATATTAGAACAAGAACACTCGTCCATCTACCTACTTAACTGAACAAACTACTATAAATTTCAATGTGGTGTCTTTATTCCTCCCACAGGGAGGGTATCAGAGACAAAGAGTCTCCTAGATTTACTAGCTAAAGTAATTTTACCTAGACTAGTCCCTGGTTCTCTGTTTCTTGTTAGTCTTGTCACCCTCAGGGTCACAGATGGGATCAAACTGAAAAAAAGACGGCCAGCACTAAAAACGTGGAATATTCAAACATTTAATGTGGTAACACCATCCAGGGTAGTGTGCAAAGCACAATCCCCATCAAATCAGACCAGTTGTGGCAAAAACACTTGCCTTCCTCAGTGAAAACAAGTTAATAAGCAGACAATGCAAAAATATATATATGCAGTAACAAGCACAAATGATTGTCATTGGTTGATTTATAAATTCTCATTTAAACCTGGGGAAAACAAACTCCCAACCTAATTATCCAACTTTTCTCCATTTTATTAAGTAAGTCGTGTCAACCCATTTTATCAGCCCTATCTCCTACAATTCTATCAATAACAGTAAATTAAACTGTGCTTATATACACACATGGTTTCACTTCATAATCTCGAATTACTGAAATCCCAAATTTCAGTAACCCGAGACTATAAAGTCGAACCATTCACAATACCGAAATCCACAATCATGAATCACACAATCACGAATATACATGCATACACCATACAGCACATAACACACACACCATTCCACCCACAGAACACAAACCACACAACCCTACACTACATATAAGCAGGGGAGTAAGCCCCCCTGCACCCCCCACCCCACTACTTATATATACCAACTCCGAGATCGCACATAACATAAAAAAAAAAATCACACCATGGCAACCTCCACTCGCTCGCACACAAATATACATCACGCATACACAAACACTAACAAATCCAACACTCACACTTACACCTCCCTACCCTTACCCACACACACACACACACACACACACACACACACACACACACACACACACACGGACACACACACACATTTTATATTATTTATTTTTATTTTGCATTTGTTTACCGGGAAACTCCGACTGGAACAAGGTCCATTTACAGCGGAGGCCCGGGGAGAAAAGCTCCATGACATAATGGTACAAATACAAGAAATTACAAAAAAATTTCTATACAGAGGCATATATAATGTCTAGGAGATTTTACATACCTTAGTTTGATTTGAGCAAGCTTGGTATAAATAGCAAAACTTTGAATTGCCTATTGGTAGTACAAAGCATAAAAATGAAGGAATGGAATCTGGAAAATAATGCTATTCAGGATATATATATATATACATATATATATATATATATATATATATATATATATATATATATATATATATATATATATATATATATATATATATATATATATATATATATATATATATATATATATATATACATATACATATATATATATATATATACATTGACTTTGAAAGCTCAAACTTTCAGAACTTCAAACTTCATATGGTCAAGACCATAATATCAAAGTTTTGAAAGTTCAAGACTTCAATAAAAAAATAAAAACTATTTTTTTTACTTTTCTGCTCCTTCTGCACCTCCCACCCCCCCCTACAGTGAAGAGAACAGTAAATTTCCCATTCAGCTCTGTATGGAGATCTCCATTTAAACCGTTAGAAGTTTCAGAACTTAGATCTTATGGTCTCGACCATATAACTTTGAGCTTCCAAAGTAGACCCATATATATATATATATATATATATATATATATATATATATATATATATATATATATAGCTCACAACGCTGACACCCATATGGCCGACGCCATATGGTTGACATTCAAAATATCGACAATGGGGAAACGCTATCTCCCAATAGTGCGGAATGGAAAAATTTCCATTCTTGCACTGTAGTGCGATCTCAGAGTTGGTATATTAAAGGTACGGGGGTGTGTGTGGGGGGCAGAGCCCCCACAGGGGGTGCAGGGGGGTGTAGCCCCCCCCTGCTAGCACAAAACAGGAAATTTTATTTTCCTTTTTTGTGACGTTGTGGTGCTGTCGATATTATGAGTATCAACCATATGGCATCGGCCATATGAGTGACAGTGTTTTGAGCTGTCAGTGTTCTGTAGGTGATCCATATGTTGCTGTTGTTTGTCTTTTGGCTTTTCCCGGTTAGGGGTCGCCACAGCAGAACTCCAGTCCGCTAATGATTGGCAGTTGTTTTTTATGGTGTCAAGTTGCCAGCCCGATGCCCATCCTTCATCGAAGACACTGTCTTTCAAATGCCCACTCGACCGCGGGGAGGACATGCTGGTTGGAAGTGCCTTCTCCACACAGAAGGCACTTCCAACCCAAGCCGAGAATCAAACGGGAGAACCTCTTGCTGTGAGGCAACAACGCTACTGCTGCACCACCGCGGAAGTACTCTCGATCCATATATATATATATATATATATATATATATATATATATATATATATATATATATATATATATAGATATATATGGGTCTATTTTGTTTCATTGAAAGCTCATTTCACTGAATTTCAATTCACCCTGACCAAATTGCCGAAAACTCATTTCACCGAAACTCATTTCACTGAAGTGAAGTACTGGCACTGTGTAGAGTACTGTAAGGCAAGTAAAAGGTATGTGCCCTTTTCCCCACTGTAGTGCAATCCTGGAGTTAGTATATATAGTTATGAGGTGTGGGGGTGTAGCCCCCCCCACTGAGTTTGGGCATATATTGTCTTCTAGAAAGAGTTTGTCATTAGTGTTGTAAGTATGCATATCTATAGTTTAAAATGTATTGTTTTGAAGCTTTCGGTGAAATATAATATAAACTGTGCCCCCCACACCCCCATAATTATATATATGAAATCCAGGATCGCACTGCAGTGGGGAAAAGGTGAAATGAGTTTTCAGTAATTTGAGCTTTCAGTGATTTGGTCAGGGTGAATTCAAATTCAGTGAAATGAGCTTTCAATGAAACAAAATAGACATATATATATATATTATATATCAAATTATCTAAGTATATTTTAATTTTTATGGAACAATAAGATGTAATAAGGCACAGAAGGTGCAGAAACAGAAAACCTTAGCACAAGATGAATATTATAGGCAAAGAAGCTCAAAGGAAGGTGAAGAACAAAAGGGTAAAAGACAATTTAAAGAAGATGAAATAGAAGGAAATAAGGGTGGGCACTGAGTGCAGTAAGACAGATAGTGGGTGTGTAAGGTTCATAGGTTCATAGGGTCATAGGTTCATAGGTTCATAGGGTCATAGGTTCATAGGTTCATAGGTTCATAGGGTCATAGGTTCATAGGTTCATAGGTTCATAGGTTTATAGGTTCATAGGTTTATAGGTTTATAGGTTCATAGGTTCATAGGTTCATAGGTTCATAGGTTTATATGTTCATAGGTTTATAGGTTTATAGGTTCATAGGTTCATAGGTTCATAGGTTCATAGGTTGGTGCTAGGCTTTCGGCCCTAGGGCCTATACAAGCCTAGCCATAACAATTTCCTGGCTATTTCTTCCCCCAATATTTACTTCCCTGGTCCCCTGTCTAGCAGGGTGACTGACGTGATCCCTGGGGTGAATTTCCTATCTCCCATCCAATCGTCAAGGTTCTTTTTGAAGAAGAGGGCCAAGACATTAGGCACAGTGAGCTAGGTAGTGGGTGTATAAGAGTAGACACTAAGTTCAGCAAGATAGATAGTGCATGTATAAGGGTAGGCACTAAGTTCAGCAAGATAGATAGTGGGTGTATAAGGGTAGACACTAAGTTCAGCAAGATAGATAGTGGGTGTATAAGGGTAGGCGCTAAGCACAGTAAGAGAGATAGTCGGTATATGAGGGTATCCACTAAGTGCAGTAAGATGGATAAATGGTGAATAAGGGTAGGCACTAATTGCAGTAAGATGAATAGTAGGTGTATATGGGTAAGCACTCAGTGCAGTAAGATAGATAGTGGGTGTATAAGGGTAGGCACTAAGTGCTGTAAGATAGATAGTGGGTGTATAAGGGCAGGTACTTTCTGCTGTAAGATTGATAGTGGGTGTATATGGGTAGGCACTCAGCGCAGTAAGATATATAATGGGTGTATAAGGGTAAACACTAAGTGCTGTAAGACAGACAGTGGTTCATAGGTTCATAGGATGATACTAGGATATTGGCCCAGATGCCCTTATAAGGCTAACCAAGAATTTTGCCCATGTTCCCACAAAATCAGCACATGTTTCCCCTGTCCATCAGGGACACAGTTGGGATCCCAGGGGTGTATTTTCTGTTTCCCCTCCAGCTCTACAGGTTCATAGGTTCATAGTTTCATAGGTGTGTACTAAGCTAATGGCCCTGGAGCCTATACAAGCCTACCCCATAGAAGCTCCCTGGAAGCGTGCCGCCCAACGTTAGTTCCCAGTGCTTCTATCAAGTAGAACCACTAGAGTGATCCCCGGGGTGAATATTCTATTTCCCATCCACTCATCAAGATTTGTCTTGAAGAGGGCCAGTGAGGTGCTTTGCTTGACATGTATGGGAAGTCTATTCCAGAGCATGGTGCAGTCTCTGGGTTATGAACCAGTCCATCTAGCATGTTCTATTGATTGTGGTAATGAGGCTGAGGTCACTGGAGCTTGTGGTGTGGAGGGATTTGGATTTCTTTAGATGTAGCATTTCTAACAGTGCTGGGTCAGACATGTCTTTGTAAATCAAGCAGAGATCACCTCTTAGTAGACGATATGAGACAGAGAATAGCTGGAGGTTTTTTAGGCTGTCTGTGAAGGACATGTGTTTAAGGCCCAGGATCCTCTTCATGAGGTACTTTTGTGGCCTTTCCAGCTGTTGCACGTGTCTAGTGAGGTAGATGCCAAATGGGGCATTATACTCAATGACTGGCCTAATGAGGGAAGAGTAGAAAGAGATGATGACCTCTTTCTTCCTGGATGCAAAATCCTTGGTAATGAGATGTGCCACATAGAAGGACTTTCTGACCACAGTGGCAATGTGGTGGTCGAAGGAGAGGTTGCTATCAACCTGTGTCCCCAGATCTCTCATAACACCTTCAGTGTTCAGTGGGCTCCCATCAATGTGGTAATTAGTGGGAAGTCAGTTTTTCCCAAAGTGGATAACGACACATTTTTTGGCATTAAGCTTAAGGCCATGGTTTCGACACCAGTCATTGGTCTCAGTGAGGCCTTTATGTAGGATGTCTACATCACTTGGCGAGTTAATAATGGCTCTCAGCTTGCAGTTGTCTGTGAATTTGGTCATCAAGAGTCCCTGTGTGTTTTTCTGGACTTCTGAGAAGTAGATGCCAAACAGGAGAGGACCCAGGACCGATCCCTGTGGGACTCCACTCGTGACTGGTTGGCAGTATGACTTGGAGTCCGCTACTTTCATACTGTGGGTTCTGTCTGTGAGCTAAATGCAACCCACTTAGTGATATAGGGGTTGATGCCTAGTTTGGTGGGTTTATCAATAATTCCTGAGTGGGGAATGGTATCAAAGGCCTTGGCCAGATCAAGGTAGGCTGTATGATCTACCTTGCCCTCATCCACAGCTCTGGTGACTGACTCATAAAAGTCAACCAAGTTGAGTAGGCATGATCTACCTTTCACAAAACCAAATTGCGTTGGATCTAGAGTTTGGAGATTCCTTACATCCTTGTTAATTAGGTCCATGATGACGTGCTCCATAGCCTTACATATCAGACCTTAGGTATATAAGGGCAGTAAGATGGATTGTGAGTGTATTAGGGTAGGCACTAAGCTCAGTAGGATAGATAGTGGGTGTGGAAGGGTATTCACTAAGTGCAATAAGATAGATAGTGGGTATATAACAGTAGGCAATAAATGCAGTAGGCTAGCTAGTGGGTGTATAAGGGTAAACACTAAGTGCTGTAAGACAGACAGTGGTTCATAGGTTCATAGGTTCATAGGATAATACTAGGCTATTGGCCCGGAGGCTCTTATAAGCCAAGCCAAAAATGTTGCCTGTGTTCCCACAAAGTCAGCACCTGTTTCCCCTGTCCAGCAGGGACACAAGTGGGATCCCAGGGGTGTATTTTCTGTTACCCTCCAGTCATCCAGGTTCCTCTTAAAGAGGGCTAGAGAGGTTCTTTGCTTGACATGGAGAGGGAGCCTATTCCATAGATAGGGGGGTTTGGGTACAGAAATCTATTCCACCAACAAGTTCTATTAGTGTCACAGACCAGATTGAGGCCTTGCGTGCTGGTTGTGTGAGTGGAGTTTGACTTACGGATATGCAGCAACTCCATTATGGCTGGGTATGAGATGGTCTTGTATGCCAGACACAGGTCACCTCTGAGCAGTCTGTATGAGACTGAGTAGAGGGACAGGGCTTTTAGCCTATCAGTATAGGACAGGTGCTTGAGACCCTGGATTCTCCTGGTCAGGAACCTGTGTGGTCCCTCCAGCTGCTGCATGTGCTTGGCAAGTTACATGCTGAAAGGGGCATTGCACTCAACAATGGGTCTGATAAGGGAGGACTACAGGGATGTTATGACCTCCTTGTTCCTGGATGAAATACCCTTACTTATGAGGTGGGCCATGTAGAAAGCCTTCTGTACAACGGAGGCAACATGGTCGCCAAAAGTCAGGTTGCTATCAACCTGGGAGCCTAAGTCCCTCGCAACTGATTGCGTGTTTAGTATGTTGTTATTAAAATGATAATTAGTGGTTCTATAAGGGTAGGCAATAAATGTAGTAAGATAGATATTGCGTGTATAAGGGTAGGTGCTAAGCAGATTACAATAGATAGTGGGCTTATAAGGGTAGGTACTAAGCACAGTAAGAGAGATAGTGGGTGTATAATGGTAGACACTAAGGACAGTAAGAGAGATAGTCGGTGTATAAGGGTAGGCACTAAGTGCAGTAAGATGGATAGTAGATTTTCAGACTATTGCAAGGAGGGAGGAGTGTGGAAGAGAAAGGGAAGAGATAGAGTATAAGAGAGATAGTATTAGAATGGGAAAATAAAAGGGTTATTTTAACCTGGACAAAGGCAGGTTCAGAGCCTGGAGCTGTGAAGGTTCGCTTTTAGAGTCTGCTTAAAAATGGGACTTGTAGGCATTGGTAGAATGTCCATAGGAATGTTGTTCCAGGTTTTGGCTGCTATGCAGGAGTATAAACTATGTTGTATGTTTTTTAAGGTGTATGGGTTTTAAGAAGCTGTTTTTCAGATGAAAAAAATGGAGGATTAGGAAGGTATTGTTTGAGAATGTTACTGCTGCATGTTATATGCAATTTTTGGGGGCAAGTAGAAGTTGAGTGCACTTGAGGTAATGGGGGTGCTCAAGCCAGTTTAATGTTTTCAGAGCAGAACACGATGCCTATATGACAGATGTGACAGAAATCCAGCTCCCTTTTTGTAACATAGTTCTAGTTTTGCAATGTGGGAGATTTGAATACTGATAACTGGTGAGGCATACAGTAGAGAAGGTAGAAGGTATGCATGTCAAATTATAGTTGACCATCAGTTGTGAAGTCTAGTAACTTTGTATGAGGTATGACCTCTGTATCTGTGCAGTTGAAAGACGTTATTGAGAAGCTGTTATTGAGAGAAGTTAGAGATTTGGGGAGAAATAATAATAGCTTGGTTTTATTGGGATATAGGAAGAGCTGATTTTCACTGCGGTGGTGGTGCTGCGGTAGTGTTGTCGCCTCACAGTAAGACGTTGTCCTGTTCGATTCTCAGCTAGAGCATCTTCTGTGTGGAGACATGCATGAATGGGCGTACCTTCGTTGAAGGTTGTGCGTCAGGGCCAGCAACTCGGTACGTAAAAATCTATTGCCAATCATTAGCGGACCGGAGTTCCGCTGTGGTGACCCCTAACCGGGAAAAGCCGAAAGACTCAACAAGGAAGAGCTGATTTTCACAGAGCTGGTGATCAATGGAGTTGAAGGAAAACTGAGTAATGGAGTGAAAACGGAGTTTGATTAGCAGACGCGGGTGGAACCGAATAACGAAAGCCTGTTGGGAGGACGTGTGCAAGATGTTAATAGATGTTAAAGAGAAGATGTCCAAGGATGGAGCCTTGGGGCACACCGATATTAACTGGGAGGAAAGACGAGCATGTAGGGAGCCATTTTACAGCTTGTGGCCAGTGAGAAAGGTAGCCAGTGAAAAAGATGAATGTTGTATTAGACAGACCAAGTGAGGACATTTTAGATCGTCATTTTGAAGTGATAGACTGTCAAAGACTTTGTAGAGATCTAAAAACAGAGAAAATGCCAAGTTTTTATTATCTCCAGCTTTGATGATGTCATCTAAGAAATGTTTTGGTCTTGGCAAAAAACACATTGGTAGAAGTTAGTAGATTGTCTTAAAGCAGATGTTTTAAGATTTGTTGATGTATGCACTGTTCTACAATTTTAGAGGGGATATTAGATAGCAATAGGCCTAAAGTTTATTTCGGTGGGGTCACCACCTTTCTGAAGATGTATAATGTAGAGTTCCTTTCCGGAGAGTTTCTTGAATTGATCTGTTGTTGTAGGTGGAGAATGGATAAGCAGAGAAAGCAGCTGCAAGCTTTAGATATTCTGTAGGCAGGTTGTAACCATAGGATGAGCAGTGCTTGAGTTTATTGAGAATGTGTTTTATATATGAGGGAGAGACATTTTTGTATCGGAAAATAAGTTTATCAGAAATGGAAACCTCATAAGGGCTATCAGTTTATATGAAATTTTGTGTTTGAGTAGAAGTGGAGTCTACAAAATGCGAGTCAAATGTATTAGCTTTTTCTGTGGGAGGGATATCTGGGTAGGGGTTGGGGATGGAAGATTTCATTAATAGAGGGCCAAAATTTCTATATTTATGTTTTGTTGTGGATCTAAGTGATACTGTTTTTGTCTAAGTGACTTGAGTTTTAACAAGGTTGTAGAGATGCTTATAGATCAATAGAGATATAGTAAACCTCCAGACACTGGACCCAACACAGTTTGGTTTCGTCAAGGGCAGATCATGCCTACTTATCCTGGTGAACTTCTTTGAGAAGGTCACCAAAGCAATGGATGAAGGCAAAATCATTCACACTGTCTACCTTGACCTGGCCAAGGCATTTGACACAATACCCCACTCTGGCATTGTTAACAAACTCAAGAGGTTAGGTGCAAACCCATATGTCACCTGGTGGATAGCCAACTGGTTCACAGACAGGACCCAGGAAGTTAGAATTGGGGAGTCCACCTCTAGAAAGAGGCCAGTCACAAGTAGAGTCCCTCAGGGATCAGTCCTTGGCCTGCTCCTTTTTAGCATTTACTTCTCAGAAGTCAAGGTCAATGTCAATGGTCTCTGGCTGACTAAATTTGCAGATGATTGCAAATTAGGAGCTCTCATTAAATCTCACACTGACATAAATGTTCTCCCTGAAGGGCTGACACAGACAAACAACTGGTGTCAGAGCCATGGACTAAAACTAAATGCCAAGAAATGCATACTAATATCCTTTGGGAAGTTATCCATCCCTGGTAACTATCATATTGACAACACACCCCTTATAGCTGACCTAGTAGTCAGGGACTTAGGAACACACATAGATAGTAATCTAGCTTTTGGCCATCATGTGTCTACAGTGGTGAGGAAATCATTCTATGTTGCGCAACTTATAACAAAGGTATGGCATGTCCAAGAAAGTCATTGTTCCACTGTATTCTGTATTCATCAGACGTATCATTGAGTACAATGCCGTCTTTGGTATGTACTTAACCAGGCATATCCAACAATTGGAATGTCCACAGAGATTCCTCACTAAAAGAATACAGGGCGTAAGTAAAATGTCCTATGCAGACTGCCTCAGGGCCCTATCCCTGTATTCCATCTCCTACAGGGTTTTGAAGGGGGATCTATGCCTGGTACACAGGGCATTGTCAGACCCCACTCTAATGGACCTCCTGCATATCCGCAAAACAAACAGTACCAGAATTACCTATTCTAAAGACTTAAACCTTGCCTGCAATATAAATAAGACCTGCTGGAGAGATAGGTATGTATCCCAGAGACTACCCCATCTATGGAACAGGCTCCCTATGGCATTCATTAAGAAGCTAATCTTTGTAGTTGTGCTTTCTTGATCTCTGGACGTAGATGGCATAGTGGTCCCTGAGTGAGTCTGGGAAGGTTTTGGGAGAGCTGTATGGTTTAGGATTTGAAACCAGGACTGACTCTAGAATGGAGCCAGAATTTGAAGTTTTGTTGTAGTGGGTACGGGTGGTTATAAGTTGTATAAATCCATATAGGTTGATGCTATTTGAGGGATGGCCTATAGTAAGGTGCTCCCAGTCATTGCTGACATCACTAAGGATTGTAGAGTCATAGAATATGGAATTTGATATCCAGTTAGGGATGTCTTCCAGGACAGGGTATATAGAGCGATGACATAGATTTTTATGACTGTTTAGTTTCAGGTTCGAAAATGGTATCTCTGTATTGTGAAACGTATGCCGACAAGGCAAGAAGGAGACAGCACGTTGGTTTGAAACTAGGATGGCTACACCACTAGCTTATTTGTTTCATCTATCAGCACTTATTATATTATAGCTTGGAGGAAGAATTTCAGAATCTTTGATAAGTGTGGCTTAGTGTGGCTTAAGCCAGGTTTAAGTGAGGATGCCAATGTTGGGAGAATAAAGAGAGATCCAGGAACAGAATATGCAATGATGTTACTTTGTTAACTATACTTTGGATTCTGATGGAGGATATTTTTAGGTTTCTTGGGGATACAAATGTAGGAGAGGTAAGGGGGATGGTGCAGAATTAGGGTGTACATCACCACATAGGGAAATCATTTGGTAATTTAAGTAAAGTAAAGGGTACAATGGAAGTTAGTAGGTATCTTACATATAGGCTTGAAAGCCTAGGTGGTGACAGACAGATTTGTAAAGAAAAGTTAAATTAGTTGGATGTAATTTTGTCCAAATAGGGTTGGCTGATGGAACAGGCAAGAGTAGGGGATTTTATAGCTGGTGACACAGGTGGTGTAAAACATGTGAGGAGTGATAGTAAAAGGAGCAGAGGGTACTTAGATTAGGTTCATAGGTTCATAGGTTGATACTAGGCTATCTGCCCTAGGGCACTTATAAGCCTAGTCAGAGTGTGTTTGGCTTTCGCCACCCTATTAGATTAGTTGACTGTGCCACTGTATAGTAGGTCACAGAAGGCAGCCATATTAAGGTTAGTTTACTGTACCTCTGTCTAGCAAGGACACAGAAGAGATCCCAGGGGTAAACTTATGGTCTCCCATCCACTCGTCAAGATTTCTCTTGAATAGGGTCAGTAAGGGGCTCTGCCTAATATGGATTGGGATTTTGTTGCAGAGTGAGTGGAGCCTCTGGGATATGAATCTGTCCCTCCAGCATGTCCTATTTATTTCTGTGCTGAGGTTCAAGTCCCTGGAGCGTGTAGCTCTAAGGGATTTTGATTTCTTGAGGTGGAGCATGTCCATTAATTCTGGGTTGGACATGGCTTTATACGTCAGACACAGATCGCCTCTGAGTAGGTGGTACGCAACTGAGTAGAGCTGGAGTTTCTTTAGCCGAAGTGCATAGGGCATCTGTTTGAGTCCCTTGATCTTCTTGGTGTATAACATGTGAGGAGTGATAGTAAAAGCAGCAGAGGGTACTTAGATATAACACAGGTGGTGTATAACATGTGAGGACTGATAGTAAAAGCAGCAGAGGGTAGTTAGATATAACACAGGTGGTGTATAACATGTGAGGACTGATAGTAAAAGCAGCAGCGGGTAGTTAGATATAACACAGGTGGTGTATAACATGTGAGGACTGATAGTAAAAGCAGCAGAGGGTACTTAGATATAACACAGGTGGTGTATAACATGTGAGGAGTGACAGTAAAAGCAGCAGAGGGTACTTAGATATAACACAGGTGGTGTATAACATGTGAGGACTGGTAGTAAAAGCAGCAGAGGGTAGTTAGATATAACACAGGTGGTGTATAACATGTGAGGACTGATAGTAAAAGCAGCAGAGGGTAGTTAGATATAACACAGGTGGTGTATAACATGTGAGGACTGATAGTAAAAGCAGCAGAGGGTACTTAGATATAACACAGGTGGTGTATAACATGTGAGGACTGATAGTAAAAGCAACAGAGGGTACTTAGATATAACACAGGTGGTGTATAACATGTGAGGAGTGATAGTAAAAGGAGCAGAGGGTACTTAGATTTATGAGCAGTACGTTTAGTGGAGGTAATGAAAATTACTACCAGTTATTTCAAGAAGATGAAAATTAGGTGATAAATTCAGGAGGGTGGAGCTATAAAATTAATTAAGTAACAGGACATGATGATTTCATAAGTCTTGAATTATAGGAAGTGATGTGGATAGACAAGGATGACTGAAGAACTGTAGTGTGTGTACAGGCAGGAAGGGGAGTGGTCTTTGTAGTAACAGGACGGTCTTATGTAGGTATAATTGTAGATGTACAGGGGGTGGGTGGGAATTGTGGGCAGGATAGGGGAGCAGAGTGAGCCTGAGCAGAATGAGGGGGAACAGACTGGGATAGACCCCAGCCTGGTGTGTGTCTGAGTACCAGAAACAATTAGTGTTATCAAGCAACTGCTAGGTAAGTATTACAATGTAATTACAGAGGAATAAGTAACAGAACATTCAGCAGCTTTACATGCCTTGAGTGCACTTTTGTCAGGTTTTAGTATGGGAAGAAAACAGTTGGAGATATGATTGATAGGAGATAGGATTTTTTTTTAGATTAGCAGCTAAGGTTGTTAGTGTGGGTCATTCTTTACTGAATGGAACAAGAGCAGACTTAAATGCTTATTGTTCAAAGGAGGACAAGCTGCTCACAGGTAAGAAAACCATGTTTACAAAGTCATAATGGTATTCACAAGCCTGAAGCACATTAACACATGAAGTGTCCATTTTCTTTAGCAGTAACACTGGTTTCAAGCTCAGTGGTACAGATGCTTTAAGCAGCTTACTTAATGGCAGCCAAAGGTGTCATCAATCTATACGCTGTCTGCACTGAAAATTATTTTGTTTTGCAGGTTGCAAATCCTCCTAACAGAAATGAGATAATTTTATGCAGAATGACAGAGAAAACAATACCTTTCAGTACTGTGTGGAAGGTTCAGTCTTGTACGCCCTGATCATGTGTGTGTGTGTGTGTGTGTGTGTGTGTGTGTGTGTGTGTGTGTGTGTGTGTGTGTGTGTGTGTGTGTGTGTGTGTGTGTGGGTGTGTGTGGGTGTGTGTGGGTGTGTGTGTGTGTGTGTGTGTGTGTGTGTGTGTTTGTATGGTTGGGGGGAGCTGTATTACATATGGTATGTAGAGATGAACCATACAGAATGAATGAGATCATAAAAAAATAATAAGTCTTTATCCCAGATATTCCATTATCCCTTATGACAAGAATAGGAAACTCCTGGGTGTATGTCACGATGCAGACCCCCCTCAAGAAATGGCAATATCCTACACTAACACACTGGATCAGGTGACTTGTTCATGGCCAGTTTGGAGGGTCCTTTATGATGACTCTGATTTGTGTGAATTTTGCATTAGAATGAAATATCATTTATTTGAAGGTGGTCTGTGTGGTACTTCTACATCAGAGACTATAGATTTCATTTACGTTATATTCAGGTGTGAATAAAAGATACGATTTATGGCTTCTGCTATGGGTCATCTAAGATGAAACTGCCAGTGACTGGAATTACTGAACTCTAATCCCGACAAAAAATCATCTAAAAAATATAGGTGTTTTTGCAGGGAGGCAAGCCCCCCCCCCCCCCATACACTCTGATGTGGGTGGCAAACCCTTCAACCTCTTGAACTTACATATAGCAGCTCCACAGTTGCACCAACTTAAATAAGGGGGAAATTACCCCAAAAAGGCATCACTACCAGCACATCTCATCACCAACAGTGATTTCTTACGGAGGTGCTCCGATCCTCAGAGTCTAAAACTTTGGGCAATTAATGCTTGAGAAATCAGACTTTGTCCACCAGCAAGGGTAGCCAAATTTATGATTAGTTATGGTGCTATATTTACTGTCAAGTTTAAGTATTGTTTCAGAGTTAGTATTATATTCAGGTTTGGAGTCTGTCTTAGGTTTAAGGATAGGGTGAGGACTGGATTTTGGGTTTGGTTTAGGCTACCTATTAGATTTAAATCTGGGTTAAATTCAGAGTTAGAGTTAAATTTATGGTTAAGGTCAGGATTGTGAAGTGTGTGCCCAAAATGGGGATGCTGGAGGATTTGTCAGCATGAGAAATGCTGTTTATAGATCTGTATACTGTACTGTGTGCAGTTTTGATGTCTGTCTGTCCTTTGAAGAAAAAAATGACTTTTCATTTTCAAATGTTTTTGACTCAATTAAGTTGCTTTGTTGAGGCTGTTTTCATAGAGGTATCCTAGAGCGATAAAACATGCGCTGTGTAAAACTCTCACATCTGATTGGTTATGTGCACTCCTCTTTCCTGGCAAGTTTAATTGATAATGCTGCAACAGAAATGTAAAACAGCTATGTCTTTTTATTGTTTGCACTGCGGTTAATAAATGATTAAAAAAAAAAATCACTAGAGTGTGGCTTAGCAAATGGCATGTCTCAGGTAAATAGGGCATTATATATACTGACAAGCTCTATCTGAAGAACAGGGCAATGTTGGGGAGTGGGGGATTTTAAACTACCTATCACAGTTACTTTTACTGAAAAACATAACCAGAAGCTGAAGTTTCTGTTTTATATAAATAGATAGGGTTAGCATGATTATTAGGGGAATGCAATGTTAATAACATTTTCTTTAATTCAACAAAATGTTATATTTATGTATGCATGTATGTATTTATTTATTTGCCTTTGATTACTAGAGAAATCCAACTGGGAAAGCCCCTTTTCACTCGAGGCCAGGGGAGGGAAGTTCCATATTACACATTTGTAGAGATGGTTAGCAAGAGTTAAAAGCAGAAATATACATCTTAAAATAGAAGTGTTCATAAGTTAGTGAGTCTGCCATTTAGTGCAGAAGATTAAAGCTATGAGCTCTTACTGAATTGCTTCCTGCAATACCAGGTTTGATGCCATCAGCCCTCATTTGCCTGCTTTATGACCTTGACCTAGTCACTTGACGAGACAGTGCTTTAAGGTAATTGGGAATTTGGGCTAGGCTCCTCAGTCGTCCCCTGTATTGTATGCCTAGTAATTACCTATGAACTTATAATCATCATATTCGATAAACTATTTAAATCATTTTGCATGTTGAACTCATGCACATTTATAGATCATTCAGTATTATTTACATCCAGAAGAATGCTATGTTTTTCTGAAATGGAAGCAGCCATGTTGGCATTGGGTAGTCACTTCTCCTAGACGAAGAGTCCGGGTGAAGACATGTTACTCTTGTCAGTTTGAACTTTTCATCTAGTACTGGTAAACTAAATAGCACCATTGCTGGGATGCTTGAACTCTGTTTTTCACCTCTTGACCTGAACTACCATAGAAAAAACATTTTTCCACAATACTTTGAGCTTTGCCATGCCTTTTTCCACAATAATTTGAGCTTTGTCTTGCATTTTTCCACAATAATTTGAGCTTTGTCGTGCCCTTTTCAACAATAATTTCAGCTTTGTTGTGCCTTTTGCTGTCCATAACAGCTGTAAAATAATGTAAGCAGCAAATTATGTCTGGTGAAAGTGATGCAGGGTTTGTCCGGGGCAGCTACATTTGATCATGAAGGTGAAGCCTGGGTGCCCAACCAAAAGCATCTGTGGGTAAACCTACACTCAGACTGGATTTTCAGCTATGAAACAACTCCACTGTTTAAACAAGATATTTCTGAGTATTTTAAATAAGATCACTATGCCACAGACCTTCTCTTTTGTTCTATGTCTCGTGTGCCCCCCGAGTGTGTATCCATAAGTGTGTTGATTGATGTGATGTACATCAGATTTAATCCACTTTCTTCCACTTTTTGTGTTAATGTGCATTGCTCACTTTCAGAAGCATCTTTGTATTACAATTAATTTAATATCCAACTAGACTCCTCGTGTTGAAGTTGCAAATGAGTTTTGCAAAAAAAAAAAAGATTATATTGTGTTGTTACATAGCTTTTCTCTGAAACCATATTCACAAAATGATACCATGCTAAGTACTGGGTAATGATTTATAAATCTGCAAATCATTCTGGGCAAGAACCAAACTACTTAACTATTTAGAAGTGCAGCTTCTTACTTACATGATGATGGTTTCACTACTACATCCTCACAGATGATGATTATGATGGTGATGCATTCCACCTGCAAATCCTTGCTGACAAGTTATCTTTCCAGTAAGTAAAAAATACCTACTTATGCATTTAGCATGCAAATACGGTGGCATATGCATTAATTTAAGTAGTGGGGCATTGTGGGTTCAGTTTTTCATGATATCATAGCAGTGATTTTTTAGCTCCAAAAAACTTTCAGGAGGGGCCATCATTATAAAAAAACAAACAAAAAAACAAACACAAACACTTCTTGCATCAAATACTGTATCATCTGGTGTTGTATACTCTAAGGAGGTTATATATAATTTCAAGGGTTTGCTACTTACAGCTGCCTTGAAATATGACCAATATATTTCAAAGGAGTTAGGAGTGAGCATATATCCAGATTTTTATTTTAGAATGCATGTATACTACCAACATGACATATTTATTGACATTATTTTATTTATTGACATTTGTTAACCGGGTTAGTCCAGCTGAGCCAGAAGCCCATTTTCAGTGGAGACCCGAGGAGAAAAACACCAATACATGTCTTGATAATGAATTCAATAAAAACATGTTATCTAACATAATAATGCATAGTAGCTGTAGTGAAAAAAATACATAAAAAGTGCTGTTATGAACAAGACAAGCAAAGTAAATAACATAGTGTCTGAGTCTGCACTTTACAGAAGTAAGTGTAACTGAGAGAAATACAGCATTGATTTACTTACGGGAGAAACATTTCTAGGCTGTCAGCAGACTAAAAATTAAAATTGTGACGTAAGTAATCAGATTATGATTGAGTCGTTACTAATCCAAGGACAGTGCAGGAGGAGGAGAATAGACTAGTTAAACGTGCAAATTGAGATTTTGTACTAGCATAGTGCAGTGGAATGAACCTCAAG
Organism: Protopterus annectens; assembly: GCF_019279795.1. Taxonomy (NCBI): domain Eukaryota; kingdom Metazoa; phylum Chordata; order Ceratodontiformes; family Protopteridae; genus Protopterus; species Protopterus annectens. Next base: position 979,702,859 of record NC_056733.1, on the reverse strand, counting down.
TTTACTTAGTGTGTAAATGCACAGTACATAGAGGGAAGACAGGATGTAATGTTTTAGGAATGAAATATATGTGTGGGTGTATGTCTGCATATATATATATATATATATATATATATATATATGGGTCTACTTTGACCCATCTAAATTACAGTTCACAGAACTGCAGTTACGTAAGTCCGTTTTTGCAAAAGTGCATTTATCCAAAAATGCACTTTCACGAAAACTGATTCACCAAAACAAACAACAAAAGAAAAAAAGCACAGTAAACACATTTATGCATGGGGGCAAGTCCCCCTGCACTTCCATGTTGGGGGATGCACCTCCCACACCCCCGCTTCTTATATATACTAACTCTGAAATTGCACTACAGTGGGGAAAAGGAAATATTCCCTTATCCTCACCGTACTGCAATCTACAACAACAAGCCCCCCCCTCCTATATGCCACTGTAGAAACACTGTACCTGCACCACCACAGGATCCTGGAACCAGCGACCTCTCTTTGCTAAACTGATTTTCACGAAAGTGCATTTTCGGATAAATACACTTTCATGAAAATGGACTCGCGTAAATGTAGTTTGATGAAGTGTCATTTCGATGGGTCAAAGTAAAGCTATATATATATATATATATATATATATATATATATATATATATATATATACATATATATACATACATATATATGGTTTAACTCCATTTGTGTGAGACTGCATTGTACGATCATGCATATGATCGACTGTAATTACCAAATTACGTAACTTAAAAATTTCCCGATAAACAAACATAATAAATAAGTAACAAGTAGTAGCACAACGTTGTGAGTCCACAGATATGATTTATTAATACAAAATACACAAATAGTTACGCACTTTCATCAAACAGTATGACTTCATACTGTTTGATGAAAGCGCTTAACTATTTGTGTATTTTGTATTAATAAATCGTATCTGTGGACTCGCAACGTTGTGCTACTACTTGTTACTTGGTTATACTTTAGCACTTCAACACCATTTGGTTGGAAAACATAATAAATAAGTGTGCGAGACAAAATATCGAAAATGACTTGCTGGAATTCCAGATTTGATCATTTTCAAAATACAGCACAACCGTGAAATTCCTGCAAAAGCACATTACTCGTACAATTCATTGTCCACATACCAAAAATATGTGTTTCCACAATGTATGTGAAGTACAGAATATCTAAAGACAGTACACAGTTGTAGCTGTCATTTCCCTCTGAACAAATGTGCAATTGCAGTACACGTGCATGAATAAAAGTATGTGATTCGCCCATTTTTGTATTGTTTTCAGATAGTTGCTAAATCAAAGTGCTTCCAGGTGCAATACAACATGTGATTAGTGGACATCCGAGAATAATCAATAAGTCAGAAAGAGCAGTGTAGGGATACCAGTTTTACAAAGCCCCATGCTGTAAATTCGTCCCTTCTACTCAATAGTTTCTCAAATGCAGTCTCCTTATCCATCAACCATCTCCACTTAGGTGACAATGGCAAACATAATAATGTTCTGTTTTGAAGGTCCTCCACAAGATTCTGTTCAAGTTGTATTGCATGAAGGACATCTAGTAGGAAAAGTTTCTGTTTACCCATTAAACTACGAAACCTCCTATGCCAGCCCTCCACACAATTTTGGATGTGAGGATAACCCTTCTGCGGGTGTCATGCTGGTTCCAAAATGAAATGTCAAAAAGGGGTGGTAGCCTCACTGAGGTGATACCTTGCATAGCATAACATCTTGGCCGACCTGAAATATAGTTTTCCTTGAAAAATGTGCATTATGGCCTTTTCAATTTTAGGCATGTCATTTTCTATCTCTGCAAATGTATCTGTAGTATCATGTGGTGAAATGAATGCCAAGGCTGGTATCTCTTTACTTAGCATAGAAAATGCCAGACTAATACCAAATTCTCCAGCTAAATGCAACTTTTGGATTTGCTGCCACACAATCTGGCACAAATCAAACCAGCATCCCTTAGCTGCACTGTCACATTTAATACAATTTACAGCTCCTTGTTCAAAGTCTGTCAATATCATGTTTGGTGACAAACGGTGTTCATAACGTGCACACAACCGAAGTGCAACAGTCCAAAACGTATCATAACATTCCTCGGTCTTGCTAGGCAAGATACCATACACTGCGGGAACAACTTTCCTAGTTTGACTGCTATCCAAAGCACAATGAATACTATAAACTTGATGACATTCCCTTGTGCTAATTGGGAATGTACCATCAGCTACTATATTCTCAGATGAACATAACATTTTCAGATTAGCCTCAGTAGTTATTACCACAGCAGTCTTATGACCTTGCGCATCATTAGCATGTTCTGTGCTTAGCACTTTGCGCATCATTTGCATGTTCTGTGATTAGCACCTTGCACATCATTAGCATGTTCTGTGATTAGCACCTTGCGCATCATTAGCATGTTCTGTGATTAGCACCTTGCACATCATTAGCATGTTCTGTGATTAGCACCTTGCGCATCATTAGCATGTTCTGTGATTAGCAACTTGCGCATCATTAGCATGTTCTGTGATTAGCACTTTGTGCATCATTTGCATGTTCTGTGATTAGCACCTTGCGCATCATTAGCATGTTCTGTGATTAGCACCTTGCGCATCATTAGCATGTTCTGTGATTAGCACCTTGCGCATCATTAGCATGTTCTGTGATTAGCACATTGCGCATCATTAGCATGTTCTATGATTAGCAACTTGCGCATCATTAACATGTTCTGTGATTAGTACCTTGCTCATCATTAACATGTTCTGTGATTAGCACCTTGAGCATCATTAGCATGTTCTGTGATTAGCACCTTGCTAATCATTAGCATGTTCTATGATTAGCACCTTGATCATCATTAACATGTTCTGTGATTAGCACCTTGAGCATCATTAGCATGTTCTGTGATTAGCACCTTGCGCATCATTAACATGTTCTGTGATTAGCACCTTGAGCATCATTAGTAATCATTAATATCATTGTTATCATTGATAATAAACTTAGATTTGATATACATATCAATCAGACTATTAAAACTGTTAACAAGAAAATCGGAATCTTAATATAACTGACCTTAATAAATCATCCCTGTATAATTATAATTGCCAGATTTGTAACCCGGGATGCCTTATAGAACTCATCACTGTAACAACCTAAAAACTTGAAACAACCTGATAAAACTCTGCAACTGAAAAAATTAATTAAACGTTACAATAATCTCAATAGTTCTCAAATAAGCTCTTGCTCAAACTATCAAGTTTGCCAATGCCATTGGAAAATAGTCATAAGTTTTTTTCTTCTTCATGGTCAGACTAGAGCATGTTGTATCCTGTGTCTTTTTTTTTTTTTGCCCAAATACTAGGGGTAGTTTTTTTTATATACTATTGTATATTTTTATTTTTTGTTTAAACTACCAAAGAAAATAAATTGTTTTTTTTAATTAAAACATGTATCCAGTCGGACCATCCCGGTCAACAAATGTAAAATAAATAATAAATAAATAAATAAATAAATAAAATTAGCATGTTCTGTGATTAGCACCTTGTGCATCAGCATGTTCTGTGATTAGCACCTTGCGCATCATTAGCATGTTCTGTGATTAGCACCTTGCACATCATTAGCATGTTCTGTGATTAGCACTTTGCGCATCATTAACATGTTCTGTGATTAGCACCTTGCACATCATTAGCATGTTCTGTGATTAGCACCTTGTGCATCAGCATGTTCTGTGATTAGCACCTTGTACATCATTAGCATGTTCTGTGCTTAGCACTTTGCGCATCATTAGCATGTTCTGTGATTAGCACCTTGCACATCATTAGCATGTTCTGTGATTAGCACCTTATGCATCATTAGCATGTTCTGTGATTAGCACCTTGCACATCATTAATATGTTCTGTGATTAGCAACTTGTGCATCATTAGCATGTTCTGTGATTAGCACCTTGCACATCATTAGCATGTTTTGTGATTAGCACCTTACTCATCATTAGCATGTTCTGTGATTAGCACCTTGCACATCATTAGCATGTTCTGTGATTAGCAACTTGCGCATCATTAGCATGTTCTGTGATTAGCACCTTGCACATCATTAGCATGTTCTGTGATAAGCACCTTACTCATCATTAGCATGTTCTGTGATTAGCACCTTGCACATCATTAGCATATTATGTGATTAGGCACCTTGCACATGATTAGCATGTTCTGTGATAAAACTACCATATATGTAATAGGCACCATGTCAGGTGTTAGTTCCCTCAGAGACCGCATAGCCTTGAAAGTGGCAACCTTCTTTTTATATCTCACTCTTGTAACACACTGTTTAAGAGTGGTGGTGTTTGGTAATTCACTTATAACAGCTGTAGAAGTGCTTGCTAACACTTCCGAGATTACCTTACAGGGGTCTTCTATAGAGTGCTCTGCACGTCTTTTTAGATTTTCATGAACCTTAAATACCTCTGCCTTAACAATGTCTGGGGCATGACAATGGCAACTGTTTTTTAAAAGTTTATAATGTTCAGAGCAGCTCTCAGTAATACATTTCCCTTTGCACCTACACTTATTTTTATGGATACAACACCAATACTGTTTATATCCACACTCTTTTCCAGGTAGAACTGATAGCGATTAACTACTAATAAGTCACGTCCCTTTTGTGTTCTCAAAGTTTCATATACACATTGAAGTGTCCCTGGTATATACTCAGCCATGCTTGAATCCTCAATGTGAAAAGAAAAGTGTATAACATGGCAATTGACTATGTTTGCATACTTATGAGCATTTACGGCATAATCTGCAGTTGTATTTCAATTGACTATGTTTGCGTACTAATGAGCATTTACAGCCTAATCTGCAGTTGTATTTCAATTGACTATGTTTGTGTACTTATGAACATTTACGGCATAATCTGCAGTTGTATTTCAATTGACTATGTTTGTGTACTTATGAGCATTTACGGCATAATCTGCAGTTGTATTTCAATTGACTATGTTTGTGTACTTATGAGCATTTACGGCATAATCTGCAGTTGTATTTCAATTGACTATGTTTGTGTACTTATGAGCATTTACGGCATAATCTGCAGTTGTATTTCAATTGACTATGTTTGCGTACTTATGAACATTTACGGCATAATCTGCAGTTGTATTTCAATTGACTATGTTTGCGTACTTATGAACATTTACGGCATAATCTGCAGTTGTATTTCAATTGACTATGTTTATGCTTCTATGAACATTTACGGCATAATCTGCAGTTGTATTTCAATTGACTATGTTTGCGTACTTATGAACATTTACGGCATAATCTGCAGTTGTATTTCAATTGACTATGTTTGCGTACTTATGAGCATTTACGGCATAATCTGCAGTTGTATTTTACCTGAAATTGTTGCTGATCATTAAAGGACAAAAGCTGGGGAAGAACATCCTACTGATGCTGAAAAGTTAAATTGAACCACGACAAGAAAATGCAGTCAGTCATATACTACGCAGACATGACTTACAAGTGCCGTACAGAGTAAGCCTGCTTTATCTTACTAGCCGTGTTACACTACCATCCAAGTGATAAGATGCAACTATAGAGGAAGTTATACCACCAAAGCAAGAAGCACTATAGTGACAAGTGATTTATCATGAATTCCTTTAATACTTCTAGCACACTGAGTCAAAGGGAGGGAAAAGCAGGACTGAGAAAGACAACATAAATGAGTTAAGCATTTCTATTCATATGTATGTAAATGTTGGTGCACACTGGTGTAGCACTTAGCATGGCTGTCTCACAACAGTTGGTTTTCCAGCTCGGATCTCAGCTGGGATACCTTCTGTATGGAGCTGCACTCTGCTCTCTGATTTCATGTAGATTTTAGAAAGGTGATCTGGTTTCCTCCTGCATCTCAAAGGGTGTCTATGAATCCTGACCACTTGTCCAGAGTCAAGGCCACTCACCAAAGACTCAAGTCTCCTAACTCTGCAGTACAATATATTTCTTATATACCACACATTAAATTACTGTGTATTCCATTTATGGATTTTACATTCATTTTCATTT
>NC_056733.1:979636787-979691787 GCF_019279795.1 Protopterus annectens | reverse complement strand
AAGACACCCGTAAGATGATTCTGGGGAATCTTTAGCCTCTTCCCTCTTGATAAGAGGTCCAGCCTCATGTCCAGGTCACATGGAGAGTAAGCGGTTTAAAGTGACCAATAAAACCCGTCTTGTGCACATACATCATATTCGCATCTCAGTACAGTGAAGGCCTTGTCAATTCCTCTTCTTTGTCTGTTTATTCACCTTCTCTAATCTTTATGTTGTAATCTTCTGGTTTGGCAGTCTTTGAATAATTGCCACTTTTCTATAAACAGCGAAGTTTTTTCCTAGGAGATTTACAGACTGGATAAATCATACACTGTCTAAGAGTCTCTGCTGATCATAGGCTTTCATTGACAAGGGCACAGCCGAGCAGAGCAGATCTCTGTGCTCTTCAGTAAAACCTAATTAATGGAAAAAACATACTTAGCTGTTTGAAAACATTCACTAAATAATTGTTATATAATCTGACCAGTTACCTTTCATATTTCATTGAGTCCCCCTTTACTCAGCCCTCATTAGGCCAGTCATTGAATATAATGCCACCTTTGGCATGTATCTGTCCAGACACATGCAGCAACAGAGATACCTTACTAAGAGGATACAAGGCCTAATGAGCATGTTCTACATGGACTGACTCAAAGCCCTGTCACTATATTCGATATCCTGCAGACTGCCAAGAGTGGCCTGGGTCTGGCATACACGGTATCCTCCAACCCATTACTGATGTATTTACTGCACATCATCAAGTCAAATGGCATCAGAAATACTTGGTCTAGGGATCTAAACATCTTCTGTAACATCAGTAGAATGGTTTGGGTGAACAGGTATATTTTGCAGATGATACTGTTGCTGTGCAACAGACTCCCCATCCACCTAAAACAAAGTTCAACTCTGTCCATTTTTAAGTGCAACTTAGAGCTATGGATAGGAAACAGAAAAGTTACCCCAGGACTGCCCTCTGTACTACTAATTGACACGTGTAGCTCCTAAATGCTTTATCCCATGCATGGGTCCCCTCAAATTATCTACGGTATGATCCCAGTTATTCTCATTAGGGGAGATATATAATTATCAACCATGGGATGAGTAAGGTCAATCTGCAACCAAATTGGATGGGCTATTTTGAGCACAAAAGGGGAAATTGGCTTAAATGGCCTGCAATGTAGCTACTTTAGTACTTCCATGTGAAACTAGCAGGTGACATACGTTATGTTTTGTTTTCCTTGAGTATTTAGAAATTTGAGAATAACTGATTCAGTTACAGGTTTTAGGGTAATTATATAGTGCATCCACTTATTTTGTCAGTTTGTAAACTCAAAGCGATGTACAGTTTCAGGTCACTGTGTACCAAGAAACCTAGTAACACTGGATCCATACATATGCACATAAACACACACACACACACACACACACACACACACACACACACACACACACACACACACACACACACACACATTTTTATCTCCCAGCTGCCAGCCAATCGTTAGCTGTCTCATGACTCAGTCAGTCCATTCATTCTCTGGAGGATGAGTATCATTCATGAGAAGCCATTATGCAGGCAGCCATTAGAGTTTTCTAAATGAACCCTTGCCTTATTCCCACGAGACAGCTAAAATACCAGTCTCCTGGACAAAAGTGCTAATGTGCATCTGCACATACCAGTCTCCTGGACAAAAGTGCTAATGTGCATCTGCACATACCAGTCTCCTGGACAAAAGTGCTAATGTGCATCTGCACATACCAGTCTCCTGGACAAAAGTGCTAATGTGCATCTGCACATACCAAATTTCAGCTACAGCACATGTTGCTTTGCATGCATCCTGATATCAGTCATGGCCTAGTGAATGCTGATGTACCCACAGTGTACTCAGCCTCTGCTGTATGTCACTAAAGTAGTGACCCTGCTGCCACCCTCTCCACTGCTGTTGGCCTCCCACTACCATACTCCTTTGTTGACACCTTCAGCCACCAGGCTCTCATTGATCCTGGGTTGTCTGGTGCCTTGCATTTATAGAAATGCTAGAAATCTAAAAACTTTTTCCAGATGGATCTATTTTGTTGCTCTTTGAGTTTACTGCCCAACAAGGGTATTTTGATTCAACAGAAACTTATTTTATGTTTCTGATTCAATGTGACTGAATCACTGTAAACCACAAACATAATATGAGTTTCTACTAAATTAGAATACAGGGTTCAAACTCACAGAGGGGTTCCCGCTGGGAGTGAGTGTGCATCAGGGTTCAGTTCTGAGCCCTCTGCTGTTCATACTGGTGATGGACTACAGTAGCAAATATGTTGGAGGGGACAGACCAACAAAGCTGCTGTATGCAGACAATGTGGTATTACAGGCAGACTCTGTGCCAGAACTTCAGTAAAGGATAGAAGAATGGAATGCAAAACTGAAGGCACATGGGATGAAACTAAGTACAGACAACACAGTGGTAATGGCAAATGGGGGAATTAGAAGAAGATGAACACTGAGATAGAAGGGAAATAGAAGAACAGGTTAATAGCTTCAAGTATCTGGGAGGGTGGTTTATTAGAAATAAGTCTAAATGAGGATGTCAAAGCTAGAATCAGAGGGGCTGCAGCCAACTGGCACAGAGTGTCAGGTGTAGTGTATGACAGAAGAATGCCAAAGAAGCTGAAAAGTAAGGTGTACAAGACAGTGGTGCAACCAGTACTACTGTATGGTACAGAAACCTGGGCAATAAAGGCAGAACAGATGAGGAAGCAAGAGGTGATGGAAATGAAGTGCCTGAGAAGGGTGGTAGGATGCATGCTGTGGGACAGACAAAGAAATGAGGACATCAGAGCAGAAGCCAAAGTAGCTCCAATTGCAGAGCAGGTCAAGAAGAACAGATTATGGTGGTTTGGGCATGTGTGCAGAAAAAGCAGAAGACAATCTGGTGAAGAGGATTTGGGACAAACAGAAAGAATATAAGAGGAATGAAAGGTGTCCTGCATAGGGATTGATGGATTGTATTGAGAAGACCTGCGACAGCCAGGCATGATTTTTGAAGGTAGGAGACTGGCACTGAATTGAGAGACATGGTGACAGTTGAGACAACACCCAGATCATTTTGAAAATGGGAAAAGGGGGTTGATGATGATGATGATGATGGTGGTGGTGATGGCAATGATGATGGTGATGGTGATGATGATGATGGTGATGATGGTGATGATGATGATGATGATGATGATGGTGGTGGTGATGGTGATGATGATGATGGTGAAGATGATGGTGATGATGATGGTGGTGGTGATGGTGATGATGATGGTGATGGTGATGATGATGGTGATGGTAGTGATGATGATGATGATGATGGTGGTGGTGATGATGATGATGATGATGATGGTGGTGATGATGATGGTGATGATGATGATGATGCTGCTGCTGCTGATGATGGTGATGATGGTGATGATGATGATGATAGTGGTGGTGATGATGATGATGATGGTGATAGTGGTGATGATGATGGTGGTGGTGGTGATGATGATGATGGTGATGATGATGGTGGTGATGATGATGGTGGTTGTGATGGTGGTGATGATGATGGTGATGATGATTGTGATGATGGTGGTGATGATGATGGTGGTGATGATGCTGCTGCTGATGATGCTGCTGCTGATGATGGTGGTGATGATGATGGTGGTGATGATGATGATGCTGCTGCTGCTGCTGCTGATGATGGTGGTGATGATGATGGTGGTGCTGGTGATGATGATGATGATGCCTTTTGTTTCTGGTTCTTGAAATCAGTCATCTACATCTGACAATCAGTGCTTTGAGTGAAGTACTCTGGGCAACACTCTGTAATAATTGACTTAAATCCAATCAATCACTAGATCAGTGTAGAACGGCAATATCATGCTTGATCCCACCAATTGACTCGGGGTAGGTCGATGGCCATGCTGTCTGTACTTCTGCTCTGTGAATTATCCAGCTGAGACAACATTAGGCCTGAAAGAAGTCTGATAGTGTCTCCATATTCATAAAGGATATGCACACCTCCAGACTAGTAGCCCAGCATAATGCATCTGAGATACGTCAGGTACAACTAACACTGGACAAGACGGCGATTCAGGTCGTAGCCTGCTATAGGTCCCCATCCATGTCCCAAGACTCTCACTCTATGTTCCTAAGCACCCTGGAAACTTTTAAGGTCCAACCCAACACTTTCATACTAGGTGACTTCAACTACACCTCTATCAACTGGGAAAACTACTCATGCACTAATACATTGGCCCAACGTTTCCTAGAATTCATCATTTCCAATGCCTTGGACTAGCTCATTCTTACCCCGTGTAGTGGAAGCAACATCCCTGACCTGGTTATTACTAACATGGGCAACCGTTGCTCTATACCAATAGTCAATTCATCCCTGGTTAGATCTGACCACAAACTAATCACCATAAAAATCCACATCTCACCCACACCCCCTGCAAAGGTAACCACCATGAAAAACTTCTCCAAAGCTGACTTTGGGCTTCTAAAAATGGAGGTGGCTAACTTCACGGTATCCATGTCAATGGAAAATAGATGCATGACAGCCGAATCATACACCAATGCACTGTACAAAAATGTACATAAATGCATGGAACTAGCCATATCCAACAGAACCAAGATGCTCTCCTCCAAAAAAAAAGAAGCCAATCTGGTGGTCCCCTGCCATTAATAAACTCTACAACAGAAGGAAGAAACTGTTGCAGAAAAAGGTGAAGTCTCAAGACTGGAAAAACTCCCTTATTAGCCTCAACAAAAAGTTGAGATCCCTCATCAAAACCTCTAAAGCCAGCTATGAAGGCAGAATTACAGCAGACATAAAAACAACCACAAAGCCTTCTATAGTTATATCATGAATCTCCACGGCAATATCCAGGTTTGCTCTGAGTTACTGCACAATGGTACCTCCTATACTGAGGCAACAGATATTGCCAACATACTGGCTGACAGATTCAGTGCCAACTTTACTCCTCTTTCCCCCACAAAGGACCAATCACAATACAGAAGGAATGCCAGGCACCCAGCATTACTGCAGCACAGGTTAAAGCTGCATTGTCCAAGGCCAACAATACAGCTTCCATGGGACCCAACAATATCCCTGGATGTGTTCTACATGAACTTCAAAGTGAACTGGCACCACATCTGTGTGCCCTGTTCAATCACAGCCTCACCTCAGACTTTGTCCCTACTGAATGTAGAACTGCTACAGTCATCCTTCTCCGTAAAGCGGTAGTGACTACAGACCCTGGGAATTATTGCCCCATTAGTTTGACGATTCTGACATGTAAGGCTATGGAGTGCATCATCATCATCATGGGCCTAATTAACAAGGATATAGGGAATCTCTAAACTCTATATCCCATGCAATTTGGTTTTGTGAAAGATAGATCATGCCTGCTCAACCTGGTTGACTTCTTTGAGTCAGTCACCAGAGCTGTGGATGAGGGTATGGCAGTTCATAAAGCCTACCTCAATCTGGCCAAAGCCTTTGATACCATTCCCCACTCAGGAATTACTGATAAACTCACCAAACTAGGTATTAACCCCTATATCACTAGGTGGGTTGCAAACTGGCTCACAGATAGAACCCACAATGTGAAAGTAGCGGACTCCAAGTCAGACTGCTGACCAGTCAGAACTGAAGTCCCATAGAGATTAGTCCAGGGTCCTCTCCTGTTTGGCATCTACTTCTCAGAAGTCCAGGACAACATGGAGGGACTCTCGCTGACCAAGTTCACAGACAGCTGCAAACTGGGTGCCATTATTAACTCCCCAAGTGATGTAGACATCCTACAGAAAGGCCTCACTGAGACCAATGACTGGTATTGAAACCATGGTCTTAAGCTTAATGCCAAAAAATGCATTGTCATCCCCTTTGGGAAGAACTCAGTTCCCACTAATTACCACATTAATGGGAGCCCACTGAACACTGAAGGTGTTATAAGATATCTGAGGATACAGGTTCACAGCAACCTCTCCTTCGACCACCACATTGCCACTGCGGTCAGAAAGTCCTTTTATGTGGCACATCTCATTACAAAGTGTTTTGCATCAAGGAAGAAAGAGGTCATCATCTCTCTCTACTCTTCCCTCATTAGACCAATCATCAAGTATAATGCCCCATTTGGCATGTACCTCACTAAACACATGCAATGGCTGGAAAGGCCGCAAAAGTCCCTCATGAAGAGTATTCTAGGCCTTAAACACATGTCCTGCATGTACAGACTCAAAAAACTCCAGCTATTCTCTGTCTCATATCGTCTACTAAGAGGCGATGTCTGCTTGACTTACAAAGCCATGTCTGACCCAGCTCTGTTAGAAATGCTACGTCTAAAGAAATCCAAATCCCTCTGCACCACACACTCCAGAGACCTCAACCTCATTACCACAATCAACAGGACATGCTGGAGGGACAGTTTCATAACCCAGAGACGGGCCATGCTCTGGAATAGACTTCCCATACATGTCAAGAAGAGCACCTCACTGGCCCTCTTCAAGAGAAATCTTGATGAGTGGATGGGAAATAGGAAGTTCACCCCGGGGATCATTGCAGTGGCTCTACTTGATAGAGGCACTGGGAACTAAAGTCGGGTGGCATAATGCCAGGGCACATCTAAGGGCTATGCTTGTAAAGGCTCTAGGGCCATTAGCCTAGTACATACCTATGAACACACATATGAACCTATGAACCTGTATGCAGAAATATAGCAGTTCCATGTGGAGTGAGGGTAAATTAGTGCATAATTATATTGCACAACACAAGACGTTTTAACTGAACTCTAAGTATAATGAATTTGTTCCTTCTGCTGTATTCACTGAATTCTGAAATATATTGTTCATGTCTACCAAAAATAACCCTCTAACACCCACACCAAACTAAGTCACCCAGCATATAGATACTCCTTTTACTTAAGCAGAACAACAACTAAACAGATTACCCCATTTCAGGAGCAAAGACAACTTGGCTTGCCTACAGGCACAGTCAATCTCTGTCCATGGTTCATATACCACTACAGAGCATTCTTACTCACCCCTGTAGCCCACAGATACAAACTATGGATAATAAAAAAAAACAACACCGTCCATTAGGGAGTCAGCCTACATCGGACAAGTGCCAAAAATTCCAAACTCAAACAGCATCAACCATTGCTGACCAATCTCAATGCTGTCCACCCTGGAACCAAACAGCATCAGCCATTCCTGACCAGTCTCAATGCTGTCCACACTGGAACCAAACAGCATCAGCCACTCCTGACCAGTCTCAATGCTGTCCACACTCGAACCAAACAGCATCAGCCTTTGCTGACCAATCCCAATGCTGTCCACATTGGAAGCAAACAGCATCAGCCATTCCTGAGCAATCTCAATGCTGTCCACTCTGGAACCAAACAGCATCAGCCATTGCTGACCACTCTCAATGCTGTCCACAGTGGAACCAAACAGCATCAGCCATTGCTGACCAATCTCAATGCTGTCCACAGTGGAACCAAACAGCATCAGCCATTCCTGACCAGTCTCAATGCTGTTCACACTGGAACCAAACAGCATCAGCCATTCCTGACCAGTCCCAATGCTGTCCACACTGGAACCAAACAGCTCACAACCAAGTAACACTTACTGAATAAAACATGTATTTTATTTACCATTTGTTTACCGAGAAAGTCCAACTTGGTACAAAGCCAATTTTAAGCAGAGGCCCAGGGAGAAATGCTCCAGACCACGTCTTTGTAATGTGGGAGGAAACCAGAGCACTTGGAGGAAGCCCACATGAATGCAGGGAGGACATGCAGACTCTGCACAGAAGGCACCCCAGCCAAGAATCGAACCTTCGATAACCACATCACCATAACAGTCAGGAAATCCTTCTATGTGGTACACCTCATCACTAAGGGCTTTTCATCCAGAAAAAAAGAAGGTAATTTTCCCACTGTACTCATCCCTCATTAGACCCATTATAGAATACAACTCCCCATTTGGTATGTACCTCTCAAGACATCTGCAACAACTGGAAAGGCCACAGAAATATCTCACTAAAAGGATCACAGGCCTAAAGCAGATGCCCTATGTTGACCGTCTAAAAAAATTCCACCTATACTCTGTGGTATATCATCGACTTAGAGGTGATCTCTGCTTAAAAAACAAGACCATGTCAAACCCAGAGCTTTTGGACATGCTACACTTAAAGAAATCCCAATCACTCAGAGACACATGCTCTAGGGATCTAAACCTTGTCTTTACAATGAACAAAACATGCTGGAGGGATAGGTTCCTGACCCAGAGACTCCCCAGACTCTGGAACAGATTGCCCATACATGTCAAGCAGAGCGCCTCTTTGGGTTTCTTCAAAAGGAACCTTGATGATTGGATGGGAGATAGGAAATTCACCCCAGGGATCACGTCAGTCGCCCTGCTAGACAGGGGTCCAGGGAAGTAAATACTATGGGAATTGTTATGGCTAGGCTTGTATAGGCACTAGGGCTGATGACTAGTACCAGCCTCTGAACCTATGAACCAGAGAACCTCTTGCTATTAGGTGACAATGCTACAGCTGCACTACTGTGCCGTCCAAAAAAACAAAAAAAAAAAAAACAAAGCAATGATCAACACTAAAAAAAAACTAGCAACAAGCCCTAAAGTAGTACACATCCCTGATCAGTTCAAGCCCCACAGGAATTGTAACTTCCTTTAGATATCTAGGGGTTGGCTTGACCAGTCCTTCAAATTTTAGGAACACACTGGAAAACTTAGGCACAAAGTCAATTGCTTGCTCTTCTGAGCACAAAACGTATCTCAGTTTCTCTCTCCACCTACCAGTGCTGCTGGTGCAAAAGGGGTCCTACTCACCAAAATAGAATAAGGTTACCACTACATACCACAGCCGTACACAAAAATACAGCAAAACATCAATCTGTAACAAAATATACCACTTCATCACCAATTTTCCACGTGCGGAGCATCATTTTTTTTACCCAAACAAAAGGAAAAGGGCCACCTGTTAAAGGCAGATCAAGCTCCCGCATCTTCATATTGCTTACCCAAGACACCCAATTCCACCCACCATGAACACAATTACAGCCACCCCCACTACAACCTCAGAAGTCATGCTAAAGCAGGACCTACTCTCCTAATACTCACCTCTGAAGTTCACTGACCTAACCACAGCTTCTCAATCCCAGCCCCCAAACTACAGCAATCCCTCCCTAAACATATAACTGAAGTGTCAGAATATTCTAACTTCTAATGGCAGCTCAAACACTTTCTGCAGGAGAAATTTAAATGTAACTGCAATAAGGCCAACTACTACACAGGGAGGGACTAAAGGTTGAGGTGTCTGAATTTACATCAAAAAGAAATACACCTCAAGGCCGGTCAAACAGGATGATGCACCCAAGCTTCTCCACATTCAAATCACTACAGGCAAAATCCAACACCACTTCCTTGCAATTCATAAGTCCCCCTCTGTGACACAGGGAGCCCATAACATGTATGACTGGAAATACTCACTATCCAACCCAATACCCCATTCATGAGTAATTACCCACACTATTAACTGGGAATCATATACAACACCAAACATGCCAGCAAACAGATTCACGGATTTTGTAAACACAAATTTCCTGGACCAGACTATCAATATGCTGACCAGGGGAGCATTAGTGTGGGAGAGTTCTGTGCACCCCTGTTAGAATAATATGTATTAGTAATATGCATGCTAAGTGCATTCCAGGTTTAAAAAGGGTTAATACATTTACTCTGTTCACACTACTTAAATCTGCAGAAGCTACATTCCAATCCTGTTATGTCATATGCGCAGCTATGATCTGCTTATGCTTTGGAAATTAACAGGAAAGCATTTGATTTCTGCTAATGTCATGAAAATAATAATAACAAGTGTTTCATTTCTACTAGTGTCATGAGACTTAACAAAGAGTTATTGATTTTCTGCTTATGCCTTGAGAAAATACACAGCTGCAGAAGCTATTGATATGAAAACAAAGGCTGCTTGAAAGTATAAACCATAGTCAGCATTACTTGTACCTAAGCTAGAAATGTACCTTGAAATGTATCACATATATATTAGAACTGCACAATTGAAGAATAGAAAGTTTGTAGTGGGCTAAAAATAAGCCCCAAGGCCAGGTTGTTTATCTTAAATGGTTTTCATAAATCCAGTCATGTCAGCAGGAAATCCAAGTAACATTTTCTATGTAACACATAGTGAGTTTTAAATCTGAACATGTCAGCAGGAAATCTAGGTAACATTTTCTATAGAACAATACAGAAAGCTGTGTCTAACTACGTCAACCATAGAAAAGTAACATTTCATAGAACTGTATAAAAGAAGCATACTACTCACTAGTAATTTGGACAAAATCATGTAGCTGCATGTTTTGTCTCCTTGCTGCAAGTAATAAAGGGTGCCATACCTGAACCTTACGTGAATTGGTCTTTGAAGTTTTTTCCTTTGACAGATTGGTCCTTCGGACCGGAACCCTCACTTCACCTCGGATCAGACGGGCCAGGTGGTTGAAACCGTACGGGGAAGAAACCAAATCGGTTCTTCTTATTTGAAAAGCCCTCCGACTGAATTGTCGCGCAAAAGAGGCCAGCCACTTTCTAATCTGCGACTAAAGGACGGGTCTCCACGAATCAGGTGATCAATCACGTAGGATCAGGTAAGGTGAATCTATTTTTTTCTGCTTTCTGTTTTAGATCAGGGACTAGATTTGTATTGTTTTTGTCAAGACTGTATTTTACAAGTCAGGGACAGAAAAGATTACTGTCTTGTCATAGATCAGGAAAAACAGAATAGGTAGGCAGTCATTCTGAAGAGACTATAACAAAATCCATGGTACCACGTTAAAAATAAGAGAAGTTACGTAAAGATCAAAAAAGGGTAGAACAAAATGGGTAATAATTGCACAAAAAGGCCCCAAACCCCACCGTTAACCGAAGACGCAAAATACATGCAGTCGCAGCACGCTGACAATATTAAATACTATTCAAAATGGGTTAATAAGTACAAATTCGATGGAAAATTTAAAAAATCCTCGCTTATCAAACTTGTCAAACAGCTCAAAACCGATTCCAAAGGTTGGGTAAAAAAGCAACGCCAATTAGGAATTCCTCACGCACACAGGTGGATTGAGGAAGTAAACCGTAGGGAACGAAAGAACAACAATTCAAAAACAATGTTTTTAGATAAGGAGGACAATAACTTAGTAATAGCATCGGCCCCTCCGCCTCCCTTACCAGAATATGAAGCAAGTGAACAGGTTAGTCCACCCCCAAGATATCCTCTTGTCACTGAAAATAGAGACATTGCAAAAGTAAAACCATTTATTATAGATCCCATCGGGACCAGGCCTCGGATACAGGCAGGTAACTCAAATGAAGGCATTGAGTTATATGAAATGGTTAAGAATTCACGATCTATGAGTGAAGAAGAAATATATCCACTTATAGAAGTACCCAATCCTCAGGCAGGACAAGACGGTCAGGACCCAACTATTTTAGTGTATAGACCTTGGACTCCGGAAGATATCCGGAAAGCCACTGAGGGAATTCCCCATCCAAAAGTTAATTTTAGAAAGTTCTCAGAAGATTTACAAGGAATGAGGCTGAGTTATAACTTAAACGGAGAAGAGGTAGAAAAAGTAGTTAGACAAATTGTGGGGCCAGATTGGCACATGATTAGTGGCAACTGGAATCCCCGTGATGCTGCACACAGACCTCTCCCACATAGCAGCGCAGAGCTAGACAACAGAGTAAAAGGTCTTACAGACCGCATCTCTGAAAAACGGAAGCCTAGGGAAGACGAAGACTGGACTTGCATTAACCAATGCATCCAACAAGAAGGTGAAACTATTGACCGATATTATGCCAGATTATTAGAATGTTTTAATAACCACTGTGGAATGCAGGTTCCTGAAGATCAAACACAAGATTCCCCATATGAACAGCAGTTAAAAAATGCATTTTTAAAAGGCAGTATTGCACCCATAAGCAGTTTTATTACAAAACACATGGTAGATCATCATACAAGCAGGTTACAGTCATTACTTGAATATGCTAGGCATGCCAGAAGGCATTTTAATAGCAAAAAGAAAAAGAAAGCCCAAGTATTTTCTGTAGAAGATGGAGCAGAAGTTTATGTAGTACAGTCCGGGAAAAAGGTCAAGAAAAATGCCCAGGGAAACAAACAATCTGATCAGCGATCAGAGGACTTTGAAGGGCATAAGAAAAGGGGTGAATGTTTCAAATGTGGTAAAAAGGGACACTTGGCAAGGGATTGCAGGAAAAACAAGAAGGCAACCACGGAAGACAAGTAGGGTGAGGACTGACTATATGGTAGTCAGGAATCACTAGAAGGGGATAGTGGAGAAAGGACAAATGAAAATGTGATAGAGGGGGTAGAGGATGTGACAGAAGAAATAGAGGAAGTGCAAGAAGTTACTGACAATGAAGAAAATGAAATATTAGTCCTAGCTTTATTGAGCCTGGAGCTCTATTTAGCAGACACAAAACCAGAAGTTACACTCTTGGTAGAAGGGAGGGAAGTCAAATTCTTGTGTGACTCAGGGGCATCACGAACCCTGATACATCCCTCTAAACTGCGAGAAAACACAGAGTCACCTGATTACATACTGGTAAAAGCAGCTAATGGACAGCTGTACTGGGAGCCCCTCTCCCATAACATTTCAATAACTGATCCTGTTTCAGGATTGACTCAGAAAAGCAAAATTGTTGTTTCTGCAAAATGCCCAGTAAACCTCTTGGGCAGAGACCTTATGCAACGATTTGGTATAGCAGTAGTCCCAACCATGCAGGGTATGGAAGCACAGCGACAAATTGATACCTTTGCAGTGCAATCGGAGGGTGAAATGTTTTATTGGTACAGCCAGGACTTGGTTACGACTGGTCCAGGGACTGTGACCGAAGAATTAATGAATGTAGCCATCAGCAAGTTCCTCTCCCTTGACATTGATAAACAACACCTGTTGCACTGTACCCTGTATTCTTGTAACACACCAGGACCTGATAAGGAATATGAGCAAGAATTGTTTAAAAATCATGCAAACAAATTGATATTACATAACCTGTACTGGGACACAGAAGGGAACAGTGTAGCCAGCTGTTCATTGCCCCAGGAGTTCTTTGCACTCTATAAATCTAATCGATTACCACATGTTAGCCTAACCAAGAACAAAAACAGAGAATGGGCAGACCTAGGAGAAAAAGTCACGAGATGGGAGAAACAGACAGAATTAGAACTGTCAGAGCAGGGAATACAAATACAGAAGTTGAATTGGATAACTCAGACCCGCCCAGCTGTACACTTACAGTCTAGCAAGGACAGCTGACTGGCACTCCTATTGAAGGAGGAAGAGAATGCCTTACAGAATATACCAGAAACTCTCTGGTCAACAGGAAAGTCAGATGTAGGACTTATTCGTACAGCGGGACCAGTTACTATCACGCCAAAGTCAGCATTTAGACCACAGAAAAGACAGTATCCCTTAAGAAAAGATGCAGAGGCAGGGATAAAGCCTGTTATAGCAGCCTTACCTAAGGGGGGGGTACTAGTAGAATCTCCCGATTCACCATGTGACACACCCTTATTTCCTGTTAAAAAGGCAAATGGAGAATGGCGTATGGTCCAAGAATTACAAGCTATAAATGATGCAGTAATACCAAGGGCACCTACGGTGCCAGACCCACACACCCTGTTGAATGATTTAAAACCTCAAGAAAAGTATTTTCTGTGGTAGATATCAGCAATGCATTCTTTTCAATACTGATACACCCTGACAGCCAGTATTGGTTTGCATTCACATTTTAGGGGAAAAGGTATACATATACGTGACTACCACAAGGATATTGTGAAAGTCCAACAATATTCTCACAAGAAATGGCAAGCAACTTGGCGGGATTTACCCCACCAAGAGGCAGTCAGATTTTACTTTATGCTCATGACATCTTGCTGGTGGCCCCCACCCAGCAAGATTGCAAAGAAGATACCATCGCGCTATTACGATTTTTAGCCGCTGAAGGACATAAGGTAAACAAAAATAAACTGCAGCTTTGGAAAAAACAAGTCAAATACCTAGGATATGTGATGTCCAAGGAAGGCAGAACATTAGATGAGGACAGAAAAGTAGCAATTTTGCAAGCACCAAAACCCACTACCAAGAAGGAAATGATGTCCTTCCTGGGTACAACTAATTTTTGCCGGAGTTGGATTCCAAACTATGCCTTGGAATCTGCACCTCTGACTGACCTGATATATAAAAAGCCTATGGCAGCACAGGATTTGTTACAATGGACACCAGAGGCAGAATCTGCTTTCTGCAAACTGAAACAGTTAATAGAGTCCTCATTAGTTCTGGGATTACCAAACTACCATAAACGTTTTTTCCAAACTGTAGATTGTAAGCAAGGTTATATGACATCAGTGTTAACACAACAGCATGGGGACAAGCAACGCCCCATTGCTTACTATTCATCACAACTAGACCCAGTGGCACGGTCCTTACCTCACTGTGTACAAGCGGTAGTTGCAGCTGCAATGGCAGTACAGGCTTCGGCCTCAGTAGTTTTATTCCACCCTCTCACTTTGAGAGTGCCTCATGCAGTCGCGATTATTTTACTGCAAGAGAAGGTAGCATATCTTTCCCATGCTAGGCATCTTTCCTGTATGACTATATTGTTGAGCCAACCTCACATGACAATTGAATGATGCACAACTTTGAACCCTTCTACCTTGCTCCCAACCCCTGCAGATGGCACACCACACCGCTGCCTGCAGGTGATTGAGCAAAAGACACTACCTAGAAAAGATCTCACGGATGTCCCCTTGGATGATGCCGAGGTGACATACTAAGTGGACAGCTCATGCAAAAGGGGTCCTGCAGGACAGAACCTAGTAGGATATGCAGTAGTTTCTGATACTGAGATTGAAGAAGCGAAAACTTTACCACACAACTTATCTGCACAGGCAGCAGAATTGATTGCCTTGACACGGGCATGTACCTTAGCAAAGGGTAAATGTGTAAACATTTTTACTGACACAGTACGCTTTTTCTACTGTACATGTTTTTGCACAACAGTGGAAAAACCGAGGAATGATAACATCTACTGGCAAACCTATAAATCATGCACAGTTTATTTTAGATCTTTTAGAATCTATTCAGTTACCTCAGAAAGTAGCCATTTGTAAATGTACAGCTCACACCAAGCAACAAGATAGGATTTCAGAAGGTAATGCGAGAGCTGATACAGCTGCAAAACAAGCAGCTTCAGAAGTATTTCTTTTAAATGAGGAACTACAACCCTCTGAGATTTTAGACTTAGAAATGTTAAAGACAATGCAGACACTCACTACGCAAGCTGAAAAACAAAAATGGGTAAAACGAGGAGCAATTCTCGAAAAGGGGCTGTACATCTCTAAAGAAGGGAAACCGATACTACCATCTAATTTGTTTAGATATGCAGCTTTGTTGAGCCATGGGCAATGCCATGTCTCAACAGGAGGGATGGTACAGCTGGTGAACCAGGTGTTCACAATGTACGGATTTACAAACTACTCTAAAAAATTTTGTTTGATGTGCCAAATTTGAAACAAACATCATGCACAAGGGGCGTTGAAGCCCAAGCAAGGGAGTTTCCCTACACCACCATATCCGTTTCACACTATCTGTATGGATTTCATAGAAGTGAACAAATGTGAAAATAAGAAGTATTGTCTTGTCATTGTAGATATGTTTTCCAGATGGGTGGAAGCCTTTCCAACCAAAAATCCAGATGCAGCCACAGTAGCAAAAGTTCTTGTCAAAGAAATCATCCCTAGATTCGGCATTCCGGATAGGATCTACAGTGACAACGGTACACACTTTGTAAACCAAACCATACAGTAATTAAGTAAGCATTTTGGTATTTCTTTAAAAAAATCATTGTGCATACCATCCGCAATCTGCAGGGCTAGTTGAGAGGCATAATGGAATATTAAAGAATACATTAAGAAAATTAATAGCTGAGACAGGAAAGAACTAGGTGTATTGTCTGCCCCTGGCACTGTTGAGCATGAGAACTGTTCCGACTGTAAAAGGATTGACTCCTTTTGAAAAACTGTTTGGAAGGGCTTATTATACACCTCAGTGGAAACTTCTCATGCCCATAGACCAGGAAGCTGACTATACACTAGCTGAATATATAAGAAATTTGTTGAATTCTAAACATCTGTTGCAGTCAAATTCTGTTTCAGATAAAGAACAAACCGAAACATCGGAAGTGGCAGTGATCCCAGGGGACTGGGTTTGGCTGAAAAACATTAAGAAGAAAAGCTGGACATCACCGAGGTGGGAAGGTCCATACCAGGTGCTTCTTTCAACACCCACTTCAGTCAAAATCACAGAGCGAGCCTCGTGGATCCACCTGACACACTGCAAACTAGTTAAGAACTTTGAACTGGACAAAAATCTTACCTCTCCATCGGGGCCCTCAGCACAAAGTCTGGCTACAAAGGGGGGTCAGATCAATAGGACTGATCCGTCTCAACCCCAGTGAAGAAACCATCGGTGCTGAAGGTCCTATTAGGGCAGAGAGTAAGATCACATGTCAAAAGCAAAAATGATAAGAGTCCAGAAAAATCCAAATAAAACTACTCGGAAGAGTCGGAGAAAACAGGAATGCAGAACAACCGTTTCCTCAGAAGTATTGCATAATCATCCTGTTAACTGTACTAGTGACAATAATCTTTTTGTTGTGGCCGTTCCTTTTCCCAGCCACACAAACTGAACTGAATAAACGTGAAGAGTTGCACGTAGAGTGACACCCAAACTTTAACACTTACCAGGCAATCAAATATGTGTATGCTGAGACCTTCAATATTTCGAATTGCAGCATTTGCACAGTTTTGCCAACAGCATACGGGGGGGTTATTGTTAACTTCAGTCCCCCTAGGAACCAACAAGACCTGGGAAAATTTAGTCTATGATACATCAGATGTTACATCACAAGATAAAGTAGCATTGCACTTGTCTGTTCGACAGAAGGGGACTGTGTGTTTTTACAAAAATGTTACAGTTCAGGTGGGTTGGAGCAATTGCAATGTGACTGTTCCCTATAGATGCTACAATAAAACTGATAACACAGGTTCCTATTGCAACACAACCTATGATTTATTTTATGAACTGATGCATAGGACAACTGATGAAGTAAGACATAATGTTGACCTCTATAAACAACTGATTATAGTTGACAAAAAAAGTTTCATTCCAGAACCAGGACATAGTAAAGTTGCTACCAAAGTAGAGGACTGTTATTTTGTATGTGGTAGGAAAGCATACAAGTGGTTACCTGAGAATTGGTCCGGCAGTTGTTATTTGGGGTACCTGGTTACGGCCATACGACACACAGCAGTTTTGCCTCAGGGGAAAATTTGAAATGTTCGACGAGAACTCAAGAAGCCTGTCAATCCAGTGGGGCAGATCAATGTGGGCTAGAAAAACCATCACGCTGTGGGCATAGGGAAAAATGGACTGTCGCATATGAACTTGGATGATACCATCATCTCGTGGGCAGGTATACTGCCAGCATATGGAGCAACAAAATCAATCTGGGAACTGAGAAAACTGTCTAAACTTCTCAAAATAATGAGCAATGCAACCTTTTCCACTCTAGAATTGGTGACTGATGAACTGACTGCCATGAGAACTGTAGTGCTTCAAAACCACATGGCTCTCGACTTCACCCTAGCAGCGAGAGGAGGTACTTGCACTTTAATCCAGGAGGAGTGCTTTTCGTATATTCCTGACCACAAACACGAGATAGACAATCACCTTGAGGTAATTCAGCAAGTGTCGGCTATGACCAAACCAGGACCAAATCCATTGACGGACTTTTTCCAGAGATTGTTTGGGGGTGGGGCAGTATCCTGATGAACATCCTGATTGCCATCTGTGTAGGAATGATCCTACTGGTGGTATGTGTTTGCTGTTGCATCCCCTGCATGAAAAGACTGATTAAAGACTTTATAGACATGTCAGTTTCAGAAACCTTATACCAAGGTGCTGAACTTGAAGAATTGTTGAAAAATTGAAAATGCTTTCATAAGTTTAAACTGAATGACTCTCTTAACTGCAAATCCTGAGTAGGAAGAGGTTAGGGGATGAAAAATTGTTTATGCTTATTTTGAAAGTGGAATAAAAGTATTAAAAGGGGGAAAATGTTAGAAAAATATGTATTAGTAATATGCATGCTTAGTGCATTCGAGGTTTAAAAAGGGTTAATACATTTATTCTGTTCACACTGCATAAATCTGCAGAAGCTACATTCCAATCCTGTTATGTCATATGCGCAGCTATGATTTGCTTATGCTTTGGAAATTAACAGGAAAGTATTTGATTTCTGCTAATGTCATGAAAATAATAATAAGTGTTTCATTTCTACTAATGTCAGACTTAACAAAGAGTTATTGATTTTCTGCTTATGCCGTGAGAAAGTACACAGCTGCAGAAGCTATTGATAATGAAAACAAAGGCTGCTTGAAAATATAAACCGTAGTCAGCATTACTTGTACCTAAACTAGAAATGTACCTTGAAATGTAACACATATATAGTAGAACTGCACAATTGAAGAATAGAAAGTTTGTAGTGGGCTAAAAATAAAGCCCGAAGGTCAGGTTGTTTTTCTCAAATGTTTTTCATAAATCCAGTCATGTCAGCAGGAAATCCAAGTAACATTTTCTATGTAACACATAGTGAGTTTTAAGATTGGACATGTCAGCAGGAAATCTAAGTAACATTTTCTATAGAATAATACAGAAAGCTGTGTCTAACTACTTCAACCATAGAAAAGTAACATTTCAGAGAATTGTATAAAAGAAGCATACTGCCTACTAGTAATTTAGGCAAAATCCTGTATCTGCATGTTTTGTCTCCTTGCTGCAAGTAATAAAGGGTGCCATAACTGAACCTTATGTGAATTGGTCTTTGAAGTTTTTTCCTTTGACAACCCCCAAGTGTAATGCCTTCTCTCGGGAGGTCAGACCACAAAACAGTCTCCTTTGA
Source organism: Protopterus annectens (assembly GCF_019279795.1). Lineage (NCBI taxonomy): Eukaryota > Metazoa > Chordata > Ceratodontiformes > Protopteridae > Protopterus > Protopterus annectens. The sequence goes on along the minus strand of NC_056733.1, from coordinate 979,672,712 downwards.
AGTGAAAATAAAACCCAGAACCCAGGTTAACAATGGAATGTTCAGGAACTACTCTATGGCTAACTTCCTATTATTAACCAGGGTGAACTGTATCCCTAAATGTGGACAAATGCCTCTTCATACCTTATGTTTTCTTCCTCTTCCCTTCTTCACTAACTTCTTTACTTTTATTAGTTTCTCTGTCCTGGTTTTCTCTCTAAATATACCATAGGGCTGCTTTTCTCTAACTTTGTATTGCAATTCCTGTTTGTATTATACTAACTTGCCTTCAGTTTATCTATAAACTGGCTAAACATTCTCTAGCCATTAAATCATTATCAGATAACTTGTATCTATGCTTAACCAATGTTTTCAGGTTATATCTAATTTGGTGTAATTATTTAAACTGTGGTTATTTTTGTATTATTTTAAAGACTGTAACATGTATTGTGCTTAAAATGTTTTGTAATACTTTGGTGCTTTTCTCCTCAGACCTCCACTGAAAATGGACTTCTACCCAGTTGAACTTTCCTGATAATCAAATGTCAATAAATAAATAAAGTGATAGCTTAGCAAAATATTGAACTCCCATAAATCCCATGAGCACTGCTGCCTACACAGAACAGTTCACAAAAATGTATTTATTTAATATTTGTTGACCAGGAAAGTCCAGTGCCTATCTTCAGCAGAGGTCCAGGGTGAAATGCTCCAGACACATGTTTTTGGAATGTGGGAGGAAAGCCACACAAATGCAGGGAGGACACACAGAAGGCATCCCAGCCAAGAATCAGACTGGAGAACCTCTTGCTGTGAGGCAACAACATTAACCACTGCACCACTGTACTACACAGAGTAAGATGTACCCATCAGGAATAATTACAGAACTATCTAAAAAAACAAGCCATCCTAGTGGAATTACAACATTAATAGTCTGTATAACAGAAGGAAGAAAATCTTGGCAAAAAATTAGGAGGTGCAGCAACCAGCATGAAAAAAGTACTCTCAAAAAAACAAAACAAAACAAAAAGCAAAGCATCTCAGAGGACAAATAAAGTCTACCAAAGCCAACTTTAATGTAAGTTTGGCCTACCAGCCCAAGGATAACCACACTGCATTCTTTAGCAATGCCCATAATCTCAAAGGCAATACATAACTGTGCGGAGAGCTCATTGTTAATGGAGCCACCTATACTGAGCCAGAAGATACAGAAGATATAGCAAACCTATTGGCCGACAAATTTGGCTCTAACTTTACCCCCCCATCTTCCCCTCAGGAAATACCATCAAATATAACTCCCCCTGCTATCACTAGTGAACAGGACCTTAATGCTCTAAGGCCAAGAACCCTGCATTGATGGGCCCAGACAATATCCAAGGCTGCCTTTACAATAGCATGAAACATGACCTTTCAGGCCCTCTGAAATCACTATTTAACCATAAACTACAGACCAATAAGTTTCACTAGTCTCATATGCAAAGCCATGGAAAGAATCATGGAAATGATCAATAATGACATAGGAAACCTCCAGACACTGGACCCAACCCAGTTCGGTTTCGCCAAGGGAAAGTCATGCTTTCTCAACTGGTGTACTTCTTTGAGAAGGTCACCGAAGCAATAGATGAGGACAAAACAGTTTACGCTGTCTACTTTGACCTGACCAAGGCATTTGACACAATACCTCACTTAGGCATTGCTGACAAACTCAAGAGGTTAGGTACAAACCCTTATGTTACTGGTGGATAGCCAGCTGGCTTACAGAAAGGACCCAGGAAGTTACAACTGGGGAGTCCAACCCTAGTAAGAGAACAGTCACTAGTAAAGTCCTTCAGTGATTGGTCCTGGGACTGCTCCTTTTTGGCATCTGCATCTTCAAAGTCAAGGCCAATGTCAAGGGCTTCTGGCTGACCAAATTTGCAGGTGATTGCAAATTAGGAGCTGTCATCATTGAATCACCCACTGACACAAATGTTCTCCAGGAAGAGCTGACACAGACAAATAACTGGTGTCAGAACCATGAACTAAAACTAAATGCCAATAAATGCATAATAGTATCCTTCAGGAAGTCATCCACTCCTAGTAACTATCATATTGACAACACACCCCTAAGAGTCAACTCAGTAGTCAGGGACTTGGGCACACACATAGACAGTAATCCCACCTTTGATCATTATGTGTCTATGGTAGTGACAAAACCATTCCACGTTGTGCAACTTATAGGTACAGGTATGGCATCTAAGTCCAAGGAAGTCATTGTTCCACTGTATTTGGAATTCATTAGACCTATCATTGAGTAGAATGCCCCTTTTGGTATGTACCTAACCAGGCACATCCAACAACTGGAACAACCACAAAGGTTTCTCACTAAAAGAAAATAGAGTGTAAATAACATGTCCTATGCAGACTGTCTCAATGTCCAATCCCTGTTTTTGCTTCCTGCAGGCTGTTAAGGGGAGCTGTATACCTGGCATACAAGGCATTGTCAGACTGCACTCTGATGGACCTCCTGAATATCGGCAAAGCAAGCAGCACCAAAATTACCTATTCTAAAGACTTAAACCTTGCCTGTGATATAAGTAGGACCTACTAGAGAGGTAGGTATGTAACCCAGAGACTATCCCTTCTCTGGAACAGGCTCCCCATCCATGTAAAGTAGAGTTCCTCCCTAACCCAATTCATGTGTTCATAGGTTCATAGGAGTTTACTAGCTATTGGCCCTAGGGCCTTTATAAGTCTATCCATGTTACACCCTTGTTTCCTTATTGACCAAGTTGTGTAGTCTATATTTGCAGCGCGAGTCTATGATCAGCACCGACTGCCCTTATCCAAGAGGGACATAGGTGACACCCCTGCGGTAAATTTACAGTCTCCCATCCAGTGGTCTATGTTACTTTTAAATAGGGCCATTGAGGAGCTCTGTTTTATGTGAACTGGGAGTTTGGTCCAGAGGAGTGGCAATCTCTGGGAGACATATCTGTCTCTCCAGCATGCCCTGCTAATGTCGTAGGCTAGGTTAAGATCCCTAGAGTGAGTGAATCTTGTCCCATTTGACTTATGGATGTGCAGCATTTCCATTAGGGGATGGTCCAAGACTGCTCTGTAGGCCAGGCACAAGTTGTCTCTCGGCAGTCTATAAGATACAGAGTACAATGATAGGGTCTTCAGTTTGTCCATGTAGGTCATGTGTTGAAGGCCATGAATTTTCTTGATGAGAAACCTCTGAGGTCTCTCCAGCTGCTGCAGGTGTCTGGTGAGGTACATTTGGAAGGGAACATTGTACTCTATTAGTGGTCTGATGACGGATGAGTACAGGGGAGTTATAACATCCTAAGCCCTGGTTGTGATGCCCTTACTTATGAGATGTACAGCATAGAAGGCCTTCCTTAGCACTGTGGAGACATGGTGATCGAAGTTAAGGTTACTATCAATCTATGTTCCAAATCTCTCACCACAGGGTTTGAGCTAAGTGGGGTAATATTAATATTATAATTTGCAGGGACTTCCCATTTGCTGAAAGGGATGATAATGCAGTTTTTTTTGCATTTAGTTTAAGTCTGTGGCTTTGGCACCAGTCATTTGTCTGTGTAAGCCCTTTTGGTAGTATGTCAACATCATTGGGAGACCCAATGATTGCACTCAGTTTGCAATCATCGGTGAACTTGGTTAGCAACAGGCCACCTGTTTCTGCCTGGACTTCTGAGAAATAGATTCCAAGCAGTAAGGGGCCCAGCACAGATCCTTGTGGTACACACTGGTAACTAGTCTGCTGGTAGAGGTGGAATCCCCAACTTTGTATGCGTTCCATAGCTGAGACAGTTGGCTACCCATCTAGTGACATATTCCCAGCTAGGTGAGTTTCTCAATGATGCCTGATTGGGAGACTGTGTTAAAAGCCTTGGCTATGTCAAGATAGGCTGTATGCAGGTTTTTGTCTTCATCCAGGGCCTTGGTAATATTCTTGAAGAAGTCCACCAGGTTTAATAAGCATATATATTTGTATAGGTGTTTATACAGAGCATATGATTCAAGTGTAACTTGGACAGCAGGCTTAAAAAAGGCCCCACTAGTCTATAGTTTAGTCCACACCTATGAACCTAATAAGACAGTTCACGTTACATAACTAATTAAATCTCCTGCTGCATTTAGGCATTACCCTTTACCACTGATATCTGTATAACTTTCACTAACAAACAATACAACAAATACCTTGTAAATATGTATGTAATTCATCCCTGCTAACTCCTTTCGTATTTAGCTCCCCCGCTAACAGTTGACTCCTGACACTTTCCGGATATTATTTTAGTTGTTGTTCTCTTTATAACTAATCAGTTTGCGTCACCTCTGATTAAAGCACAGGTTTTTGATAAAATACATTGCTATTGCAGTCCATTTCTACCTAATGTACAGAAACTCATTGCTTCACCACTGGTTATCCTGTATTTGTAGTGTTTTTTCTGTGGTAATTGTAATGTGCATTACGACCCAGGTAGACGTGTGATTGGTCATGCTTGATCCATGCTCTGCCCTAGTAAACAAATGGAAATAAATAAATAAGTAAAAGGGGTGCCTTTTGTACTTCTGAAGACTACGACTGGAGACCTCAGGTTAGTGAAATAACAACAGTGATTTTGTAGGGGAATGCATACTATGAATGAGGTTGTAGTGTCTTGAAACTTTCACCCTAGCCCAAGGTGCAGTAGCCTGAATGTTAGTATATGCAGTAGGCAAGATTGTGGGGTATAGTCCCCACATCAAAAGGGCTACAGTCTCCACATCAGGTGTGGTATACCCCCACACCAGATGTGATGTAGCCCCACATCAGGTGTGGTATAGCCCCCACATCAGGTGTGGTACAGCCCCCACATCAGGTGTGGTATAGCCCCCACATCAGGTGTGGTATAGTCCCCACATTAGGTGTGGTATAGCCCCCACATCAAGTATGGTATAGCTCCCACATCAAGTGTGGTATTCCCCCACATCAGGTGTGGTATTCTCCCACATCAGGTGGGGTATAGCCCCCACATCAGGTGTGCTGCATGTAGAAAACTTTCCTGCAGAAACACTTTATTTCTGTAACAAGTTTCAGAGCTTGCTATTTATTTCTTAGAATTGCAAATAATGGTTTGCAACACTGGCAATCAAAGCCCTCAATGTTGTGACAGGGAGACAAAGAACAGCAATCATTAGTCCTTAGGGTTTTTCAAAGCTAGACAGAAAGACAAGAACTGCTTTCTGTGTCACCGTTGAGCATGTGAACTGCATCATCTGGTAAACTATCGGTGTGGATTTATGGCGTGATGCTTTGGGGCAGAATGTTATTAATGAAGTGATTCTCATAAATTATTTATGCTTTTAGATAATTTAACTGATGAGTAAAGGATACTACTGAGTACTATTGAAGCAGAAGCAGGGGAACGGTTAGTTTAGTTTACATTTATTAACTGGGTAGTGTAAAGCTGGGTAAGTAGTCCGTTTTCAGAGGAGACCTGGGGAGAAAGGGCTTTCTTTTAGGAAGAAAGAGCTGAAGGGGAGACAAATTCCTCAGGACTGTGTAACAATGTCCTCATGTTGCTATTGGACTTCCTTGGGAATTAGCAGGAGCTGAGATGTAGATGAGGTGGGGTGAAGAGGGCAGTCACCCTGGGCGTAAACTGTTTACGGAGTATGATCATTAGATCCTGATCAACCTTCAGTGCATTACAGGTATCAGAAATGAATGCTGATATTGCATTAGTGGTCAGAAACGAAATCCCATCTCTTCAGTGCATTACTGGCATGCATGAATGCTGGTTTTGTGTTTTCAATCAGAACTGAAGTGCTGTAGTGTCCCATGAGTGGCATAAACTATAGCAGCTGCTTGATACATTTAAAAAGAAAAAAAATGCTTTATTTATTTATTTATTTTCACCTCAAGCTTTAATTTGTTTTGCCCCCAACTTAAAGTTGAGGGGCCTGCCAAGTCAGGGGATGTCACCAGCTAGAAGAACAGGGAGCTACAGCTCTGACCGGAAGTGAAATTTGAAGCTTCCATCTTCTATCACCATGACGAGCTCCTCTCATCATGACCAGCTCCTCTCATCATGACCAGCTCCTCTCACCATGACCAGCTCCTCTCATCATGACCAGCTCCTCTCACCATGACCAGCTCCTCTCATCATGACCAGCTGCTCTCATCATGACCAGCTCCTCTCACCGTGACCAGCTTCTCTCACCATGAACAGCTCCTTTCACCATGAACAGCTCCTCTCTCCATGACCAGTTCCTCTCTCCATGAACATCACTGCAATAGCCTTGACTACACTAACTGTCTGCCTGTACAAGCTACAACTAGCCTCCTTCGAGGTTCCTTTCTCTTCAGGCTACTTCATCAAGACACCCCAACACCCCATCCCCTCTCACTTTGAGACTTATTGCTTCTAACTCTAATTGCAACCATAGAATCTGGGCTACAGAGCCCCCCACACTTCTAATCCCCCTCCACTAAGCAATAGCTTCTGTGTACTTATTCTCAGACTGTATCTGAAAATACAGACTACATGAAGTTCTGATTTTAGTTCAGACAGTACCTTATAGAACAGTATAAGTGCAAATGTCAGAATTCAGGGCATATCAGTTAATTCTTTAGTTATGCTCAAATATCAATCATCTCATCCTCTACCTGCGCTATACCTGCTCATCAGTCTAAGCTGAATACCTTTGCCATTGTAAATGCATGTGGGATTTACATTTGTCTGCTCAGTCTTTGGCTTCATTTGTTTACTAATAATTACATATCAGATAATTAAGATCAGTTTTTGTCATGCTTTACCTTGGCTACCTATTCTCTTCATTGTTAACTAAATGCCTTTACTTTAGTACACCTGTTTTTAGAACACTTGGCTAGCTCACTTTTTTAATAGTTTTCCAAGACATTTATTTTCTAATGCATCTCTATTATTATTGTTAACTCTGTCCCAGACCAAACCTAAGTGTCAGTTCTCCATATTCTGTCTCTACTATACCATTTATTTATTCATTATAAGTTCTCCATATTCTGTCTCTACTATACCATTTATTTATTCATTATAAGTTCTCCATATTCTGTCTCTACTATACCATTTATTTATTCATTATAAGTTCTCCATATTCTGTCTCTACTATACCATTTATTTATTCATTATAAGTTCTCCATATTCTGTCTCTACTATACCATTTATTTATTCATTATAAGTTCTCCATATTCTGTCTCTACTATACCATTTATTTATTCATTATAGGTTCTCCATATTCTGTCTCTACTATACCATTTATTTATTCATTATAAGTTCTCCATATTCTGTCTCTACTATACCATTTATTTATTCATTATAAGTTCTCCATATTCTGTCTCTACTATACCATTTATTTATTCATTATAAGTTCTCCATATTCTGTCTCTACTATACCATTTATTTATTCATTATAAGTTCTCCATATTCTGTCTCTACTATACCATTTATTTATTCATTATAAGTTCTCCATATTCTGTCTCTACTATACCATTTATTTATTCATTATAAGTTCTCCATATTCTGTCTCTACTATACCATTTATTTATTCATTATAAATTGATTACCTTGCTTCATGTAAACATAAACCTAATATCTCTGTTACATGCTCAATGGTCTTTTCCTGTCTTTAATGGTTCATAGGTTCATAGGTGATTACTAGGCTAACAGTTTAAGGCCCCCTACAAGCCTGGTCAATATAACCCAAATTTACCCAATATATATCCCCTAGAGGCAAGATGGCTGTAGTGATGTATACCAAACAAGACAGTTGCAATGATGTATACCACACAAGATGGCTACAGCTATGTATACCTCAAAGATGGCTGTAGTGATGTATACCACACAAGACAGTTGTAGTGATGTATACCACACAAGATGGCTATACTGATGTATACCAAACAAGACGGTTGTAGTGATGTATACCACACAAGATGGCTGTAGTGCTGTATACCAAACAAGACAGTTGTAATGATGTATACCACACAAGATGGCTGCAGTGATGTATACCTCAAAGATGACTGTAGTGATGTATACCACACAAGACAGCTGTAGTAATGTATACCACACAAGACAGTTGTAATGATCTATACCACACAAGATGGCTGTAGTCATGTATACCACACAAGATGGCTGTAGTGATGTATACCACACAAGACGGCTGTAGTGATGTACACCACACAAGACGGCTGTAGTGATGTATATCACACAAGACAGCTGTAGTGATGTATACCACACAAGATGGCTGTAGTGATGTATGCCAAACAAGACAGCTGTAGTGCTATATACTACACAAGACGGCTGTAGTGATGTATACCACACAAGACAATTGTAGTGATGTATACCACACAAGACAGCTGTAGTGATGTATACCACACAAGATGGCTGTAGTGATGTATGCCAAACAAGACAGCTGTAGTGCTATATACTACACAAGACGGCTGTAGTGATGTATACCACACAAGACAATTGTAGTGATGTATACCACACAAGATGGCTGTAGTAATGTATACCAAACAAGATGGCTGTAGTGATGTATACCACACAAGACAATTGTAGTAATGTATACCAAACAAGATGGCTGTAGTGATGTATACCACACAAGACAGTTGTAGTGATGTATACCACACAAGATAGTTGTAGAGATGTATACCACACAAGACGGCTATAGTGATGTATACCAAAAAAAGACGGCTGTAGTGATGTATATCACACAAGATGGATGTAGTGATGTATACCAAACAAGACAATTGTAATGATATACACCACACAAGAAGGCTGTAGTGATGTATTCCTCAAAGATGGCTGTAGTGGTGTATACCACACAAGATGGCTATAGTAATGTATACCAAACAAGATGGTTGTAGTGATTTTTACCACACAAGACAGTTGTAGTGATGTATACCACACAAGACAGTTATAGTGATGTATACCACACAAGACGGCTATAGTGATGTATACCAAACAAGATGGCTGTAGTGATGCATACCAAACAAGACTGTTGTAATGATGTATATCACACAACACAGCTGTAGTGATGTATACCTCAAAGATGACTGTAGTGATGTATACCACACAAGACAGTTGTAATGATGTATACCACACAAGGTGGCTGCAGTGATGTATACCACACAAGACGGCTGTAGTGATGTATACCGCACAAGATGGCTATAGTGATGCATACCAAACAAGACAGCTACAGTGATATATACTACACAAGATGACTGTAGTGATGTATGCCACACAAGACAGCTGTAGTTATATATACTACACAAGACGACTGTAGTGATGTATACCACACAAGACGGCTGCAGTAATGTATACCAAACAAGACAGTTGTAATGATGTATACCACACAAGATGGTTGTTGTGATGTATACTACACAACATGGCTGCAGTAATGTATACCAAACAAGATAGCTGTATTGATGTATCCCACACAAGACAGTTGTAATGATGCTGCACAGATATTTTTTTTTCTGCAAAGAAGGTGTTAATTCTAGTCTTGTGGGTTTCATGGTTCATCCAATGAAAGAAAACATTACAGCACACTGTATGGCTCTCATAAAGCTAATAACATAAAAACATTTATGCAAGTGGGAAAGGCCCCTGCACTCTCACTCCCCACTAGTCTATGTATACCAACTCTGATATACCCCAACACAGAGATAAGGAAGAACCCTTCTTTTCCCTGAAAGTTTTGTGATCTCAAAATTAGTCAAACACGGATATCCTTCAGAAGGGACTCACGGAAACAGATAGCTGGTGCCAGAGCCATGGCCTGAAGTTAAACGCCAAAAAATGTATAGTCATACCCTTTGGGAAAAACAAGGTAACCCCAAGCTACCATATAGGTGGCAATCCACTAAGCACAGAAGAGGTTATCAGGGACCTGGGGACCCAGGTTGACAGTGGCCTTTCTTTTGACACTCACATTGCTAAAGTGGTTAGAAAGACCTTCTACATTGCCCACCTGATCATGAAGGGATTCACATCCAGATCTAGTGAGGTCATTGTTCCCCTGTACTCTTCACTTATCAGACCAATGATCGAGTACAATGCCCCATTCGGGATGTATCTCACCCGACATCTGCAGCAATTGGAGAGACCCCAAAAGTTCCTCACCAAAAGGATAAAGGGACTCCAAAATCTGTCATATGCTGCCAGATTGAAGAAACTCCAGCTCTATTCAGTCGCATACCGTCTGCTCAGAGGTGACATGTGCCTGACATACAAGGCCATGTCCAACCCGAATTAATGGACATGCTCCACCTCAAAAAATCCAAATCCACCAAAACCACTAGAGCAAGAGACTTAAACCTTAGCACGGATATAAATAGGACATGCTGGAGGGATAGATTTATCACTCAGAGACTCCCTATGCTGTGGAATAAAATCCCGGTCCATGTGAGGCAGAGCACCTCGCTGACTCTGTTCAAGAGAAATCTAGACCTGTGGATGGGAGATCGTAGGTTTACCCCAGGAATCATCTCTGTGTCACTGCTGGACAGAGGCACAACAAACTAATGGGCACAGTATTTTTTCATATAAGGGGTGGCGTAAGCCGCAAAAATTTGGGCTAGGCTTATAAATGCCTTAGGGCAGATAGCCTAGTATAAACCTATGAACCTATGAACCTAATCCACAATGTGCAATTAAATGAGATTGACTTAACAGTTGTGATTAAGTCAGTTTCAACTTCAGTTAACTTGATTAAAGTCTGTGCTCCTGAGTGTTGCACAGTGGTGACAATGAACGCCTTTTCTCTACTCAGCACTAACATGGGGTTGATACTTTGCACACAAGATGGGAGCATGGAGATTTCAGTTAAAGTAAAGACTTGGGCAAAACTGTTTGACTGCACTGTGAAGTTATACTAATTCCAAGATCAGAATTTATAGGGTAAAATAGTATTGCTTTTTCCCCAAATATGAGGAAATCTCACAGCTAATAAATAAAGTAGCCAGGATAGGGAATCAGCTTCCCCATAGCAGCCAGCAGAGAGTATGTATATGTGTGTGTGGGGGGGGGGGGTAGCTCCATTGTAAATATGCTTTGCATTGTTTTTTCTTGTTAAAAATCACCATTTTCAGTCACTGTCCTTATGGTGGTGATGCTGTGTGCCTGCTGTTTTCCAGTTTGATTATTAGCCATGAATATGTCAAATTTAAATGTTTGGATCCAAGGAAGACGAGAGCTCAGATGGAGCCAACATAGTCTGAGTTCACAGATATAATGTTTTGCCTGCAGTCTTAACACTCCACAGCCATCTGGGAGTGCTGCACAACCATCCCGGTGTGCTGCACAGCCATCCGGGTGTGCTCCATGACCATCCGGGCGTGTTGTCACCATCAGGTGCAGCCTTGGACTGAAGCCTGTACAGATAAAGTAAGAGCATATGGTGATAGCTGTGTTATGCAGCTCAGAAGAAAGGTTTGCTCCATGAACCTGCCATGACTTCAGTACAACATACAGTGCCTTCCAAGGACCAGCTTCCTTTGTATAGTGGCTGATAAATGCACAAGATTCAGTAAATACTGCAGGTGCCAATGTGCTAGTTCACCAGAGTGCCACATACTGGCTATGGCTGCATTATGTGTGTGTACCCTACAGGTCTACTAACAATGTCGGGAATAAACTGTATTCTCCATGCCTAGGTTTGATGTTTTGGGTCTCTGTTTGTATATTTTGTGACTCACAAGTCACTTGACTTTATCAGAATATCTCTGTTACCTCTAACAACAGAACATTTACTGGGCCTCAGCAAGTTAACCAACAGTCTGTCTGACCTACTCCAGTTCCAAATGAGACCTGTACCAGATATAAAATTCTCATCAGTGTTAAAGTACCCATACTGATGCCACCTATATGTAGTGTTCACTCCTTTCCAAGTGGTCTCATAGGTAAGAAAGCTAAACAGACATTCTATGAAAAATACTTTTAAATTAAGAAAAAAATGTTCATTTTCTGCACCTTCATTATTTCAAAAGTTTGATAAGTGGTGTAAGTGTATTGGAAAATATGTGCCCTACAAAGGACTTTAAGCTGAAGGGCAGAATGTAATCTGGCCTAAGGTACATATCAGCTACAAACACAGACAAAAGCAAAGTGTCTTTCAAAAATATTCTGAGGTGGTTAAAGCCACCTATACCATTATGTCCCCACAAGTCAGTATAATTAATTATGAGTTTATGCCACACCAGGCAAATGTTGAAAATCTTTCTTAAAGGTTTTACCTTTAACTGTGTATGTTTAGGCCAGGTTACACTGACCAATTAACTAACCCCTTCCTATCAAGAAAAGTTAAGGAGTGGGTTCAAATCCCCCTTCTAATGGGTTATGCTACAGTAGATCTTTCTGCGTATTTATTTTAGTCCATGAATCTATCCGTTAGGAATTTTAACATTTAGAGTGATACAACAAAATGCTTATGATGTTCTTTTATTTTATTTATTTTGTTAACAAGATGTCTGGTCTGGAGATGCTTTTCCAACCTGAACCTGGACCAGAGGCATGAGGCGAATATATGCTTATATAAGTATGCACTAAAGTTATACATAGGTGATTACACAGTGACATCACATACAATATGTGTCAGCATACTTACTTTCACAGCCAGGATACTCATTAGGTGTGATTTATAATTCATATTTTAAAGTTATAGTTTATAGATGTGGTTAACAAGATTTCAACATGTGCGAACAACAGTCTTACAAGCAAATGGTCAGGTAGATACCTTCATAATTTTCTAAGCAATATCTTTCTGAAAAATTAGCAATTTTCATCTAGAAATTTAGAAAAAGATACTGTCATAGTAGAAATCAAATAGCCATTTAATGTATGATAAAAATCACTTGTAATTCAGTGACATTTTGTTAAGCTATTTTACTTTCAAGATTAGAAACAACGCATGAAGTGTACGTTGGAATACATCAGTAAAATGAAGCTAAGGACCAGTCTGTGATCAGTAACTCCCATGAGAGATATAATGCAGCACCCTATTATAATGGATTTTTATGTAAATGAGGAGTGATGTCACCATCCAGGCATGACACTTCAGCATTATAGCCCAGTAAGAATGACATTTATGAATTTAAATTATGAACGTTACAGAAAACAGCACAAAAGCTGCGGTGGTGGTGCTGCGGTAGCGTTGTCACCTCACAGTAAGATGTTGTCCTGTTCGATTCTCAGCTAGAGCGTCTTCTGTGTGGAGACATGCGTGAATGGGCGTACCTTCGTTGAAGGTTGTGCGTCAGGCCTGGCAAGTTGGTACATAAAAATCTACTGCCAATCATTAGCGGACCGGAGTTCCGCTGTGGCGACCCCTAACCGGAAAAGCCGAAAGATACAACAACAACAACAGAAAACAGCACAAAATAGAGTATAGTTATTTTTTGATTATGGTTAGAAGAGGTACTTACTCTTTCATTTTTATAAACAATACTTTGACAAAAAACAAAAAAAAAAACAAAAGCCTGTGATGTGGGGTTTAGGTTTATGTACTGCAGTAACATCATTTTGATTGATATTGTTAGGTGATGGGCTCCTCAAACACCTTCTATATCCAGCCAATAAACTCAGTCATGCAACAGAACTTGGCTTATGAGAACATATTTTCTAATCTGAAAGGTTTATTATGCAATAAAACATCATCTTTAATTACAGATACTAATTTCTGTCAGTAATTCTAAGTGGGTAAATGTGAAGGCACTGCACTTCAGAAACTAATGACTTAATGAAATGAGAAGTGTGTCCTGCATGAAAAGAAACTGGCTGAATCAGCCTTCAGCGCTCGGGGGGATGGGAGTGCTCCTAACAATGAAAAGGGTTTCAAGTAAGAGTGTATAAATAAGAACAGGTATTCATTTGCAGTATATAAGTTAAAACATGTATAGGAAATACACAGAAATACAATGCGACACAGCACAAATATAGCATAGTGCACACTAATACCGCACAGCCCTTTGCAGTGTAGCATGATGCAATATCACAAAGGGCAACACAAATAAATAATGCAGTGCAGTTAGATATGTCACTTACAATAGAATACAAATTATCTTCTAAAAACAATTTTTGTCAGCTTCCCCATTCCCTGTCCCGGTCCCCTGATGACCACTAACATACAAGCTACCCTCTAAATTTATGAGTTATGTGGTAACCTATGTGCATTTTTTGGGTGATATATTTTTGATTTGGAAAGGCAATATACTTCAGTTAAATGAATTCATAGCCTATTTGAATTCTACAACTGATTTTGTAAAATTTACTTTTAGTTATTCACGAGTCTATTAATTTTTTAGATGTCTTACTACTAAAAGGTAAGGCTGCTGGTACTTTCAAATCAAGTATATATAGAAAGCCGACCTTCTCAAATAATTTTTTACATTATTCTAATAACCATCCATACCATCAAAAGAAGAGCTTGGTTAAAGGTCAGATTGTTAGATTTTCCAAAATACTATCCCACGATACCTGTTTTTAGTGGAAATTAATAACCTGATTTATATGTTTTCTGAGAGAGGCTATCCACAGAAAATGTTACAAAACATAAAAAATGAAGTAGTTATGAAGTGAACTAGCAGCCCCCCCTCCCCATTTTGGGAAAAGGGGAGAAGTAAGGAAATAAATAAGGCCAATCCGTTGAGTAACGATGAACAGACTATGGCTATAAAATGAGTTAATGGCTCGAATACCATTGAGAATGTAATTAAGAGCAAGTGGAAAATTATATTAAGTGATAATTATACTAAAAAGGTTTTAGGAGAAGGTCCAGAATTCATAGGATCATAGGATCAAAGGAAGTTACTAGGCTAATGGAACTAGGTCCCTTACAACCCTAGCCAATTTCAACTCTTATTTCCACAATCAGCACCAATTGCCCCTGTCCAAGAGGTACACAGCTGGATCCCCTGGGGTGACTTTACCCATGCAATTGTCCAGACTGCATTTGAAGAGGGCCAATGAGGTGTTATGTTTGATATGAAGTGGGAATCCATTCCAAAGGTGTGGTAACCTCTGGGAAACAAATCTGTCACTCCAGCAGGTTCTATTAATGTCACACACCATGTTAAGGTCTTTAGAGTGAGTAACTCATGTACCATTTAACTTGTGGATATGCAATTTATTTACAAAAGGCATGTGAACCTCAAGGAGAGGTTCCAAAGAGGGAACCCCAATTGGTACTATGGGAGAGATCCACAGCTATATTAAGGGAATGTCAAAATGTGGATCATGCAGGCATTGTAAATATATATATATATATATATATATATATATATATATATATATATATATATATATATATATATATATATATATAAGGAAGATTGTTTTAAAATGGAGACATTGCTTACAGAACTTAAGCTGCAGAATTCATGCAGTTGTAATACAAATGGTATAGTTTATTTAGCTTTTTGTGACCCCTGACATTCATTTTATATAGGTAAAATGGAAAGGACATTAAAAAAGTTTATCTATGAACATTATTATGAAATTCAATGCTGCAACAGTAAAAATATCCTATAAAAGCATAAGCAACATTGTACTACAAATAAAAGTTTTTTTAAATTTTTTATTGTAGAACATGTACTACCTAACCTTAGAGGGGGACATGGGAAGATACACTTGAGTACAGTGAATTGTCATGGCAGCTGAGGTAAGGAACTAACACTCCTCCAAGGTTGAACGACATGTTGTCACTCCATAGTGTGCTCAGATTAACAGCGGCCAGATTGTAGAGTTATATAAATATGTAGTATTGTATTTAAAAAAAAGTTAAGGTACTGAAGGTATTTTTATAATACTTTGATTTTTTATGTAAATATTTAACTGTATATATTGTCTTTTAACTTGTTGTTTAACTTATTTTAGGCGTTTATGTTTTAAAACATCATGTGATGCTAATTGAATGATTATTTATTTATTTAGTGGATTATAAAATGAATGCTGATTGATGATTGCTAGTTCTGATAACGTCCATGTATTAAAAATGGATAAAAGTGCTTAACTTTACTTTGTTGTTAATAAATAAGTTTAAACTATCAATTTGCAGTTTATTTTTATCCAGGAATTCAATGTGCTTTGTGTTGGCTAGGTCATCCTCAGATGTTTTGTGGTTACTCATACAAAGTTACCTCTGAGTAATCATACCATTTTTGCTACAATGTAATGTATGCTTCTTAACTATTACCTATACCTCTTTCGTGTCACCATATTGGCACAGGTATTTAGCATTTCTAATAATACTTTACTGATTTTGTGTATTTGTTACCAACTATAATCTTCTATTAACCATGTTTGGCTTTTCTTGTGCAATTTTCTTGTCCCCGCGTTGACCTGAAAATGTTTCCTCTGGATCAGTGTTAACACAAATAAATAAATAAATAAACAAATAAATACCATTTTCCTGTAGTCAAGATGCATATCACAGACAGCCCCCCCACACACACACACACCACATTAGTAAAACAACAAGCTCCAAGGTTGCACCTTTATCTCTTATGAGTTGTCTCATTTCACATACTAAATTACAGATCCTGCAACAAAGCAACACTGGAATGGATAACATGAGCAGAAAATGGAAGACGTTTGTAATTTTAAGTAACAACAAAACTTCAATTGACAGACAGCATTGATCCAGATACACCACATATAAAGGAATGCAGTACAGTGCAATAAAGCTTAGCAGAAGCCAATGCGTTAGAAAGTAACTCATATCCTAATTTTTTTTATTTATATAGGTTTGTTTTTCAGATAGAACTCAGTAGTCACAACTCTAGTTTTTTACAAGCTGCCTACATGTTTTGGTATAGTTACGCAAATTGCTTAGAAAGTGAATGTGGTGGAAATCAAATACAGCTCAATGAACATGTTCGGAGTTCATTCTGTTAATTGTTAAACTACACGACTAGCATGAATAGAACACGGCACAATCAAATGCATTGCAATACATTGTGTTAAAATGTAATATCATATAAATTATAATATACATGAAATTACTTGAACCCTAGACTGGTGAGCTTCATAATAAGCAACAGATACAGAGTAATAGCTTACAGCTTTTATCTCATACACCTGGCAATGTTTAAATCACAGTAAATCAATCAGTCAGTAAGTGTCAGGTATGGGTCCAGTGATACTGGGATCCCCTTATTGTGGTATTGAACACGTCTATTGTTCCACTGTCTGCACCTTCATTTAGCTTCTCTATGGAATGTTAACACAGAGGACTAAAGGTATGAGCTGTTAATGGGTTTTATCTGTAGTCCTGGATTTAATGCCCTTGGTCTCATTTGTATAGTGTGTGGCTGCACTCTTTCTACAAAGACATGTCTGGAGCGTTTCTCCCCAGGCCTCCGCTGAAAAATGGCTTCGTTCCAAGTCCGACTTTCCCGGTAAACAAATGTTAAATAAAAAAATAAAATAAAGAAAAATAAATAAATGGCAATCTGCTATCAGATACTGTCTACCTTGGCTTTTTTCCCGTGTTCACAGTTTTCCTGCTGCAAAAAAGCATCCCAAACTCTAAGTCACTGATGCTACAATGTTTTGCTTGTTTTTCCTCCTGAACAGTAATACATAAGCAGAAGGCATTCCTAATTACTTCATCAGCTCTCATTCAGAATGATCTTGGTACAAAGTCTCATCACTTGGTCATATGACACTGTTGGTAAATGACAGTGTAGAAATTCTCTATATTTTCTATGACTGATCTACTCAGTATTGTGCTGACAGTGTATTAATATATATGTGCTATGTTTGTCTATGTTTGTTATGTTTGTATTAATGTACATGTTACGTTTGTTTATGTTTATGTTTGCATTAATGTATGTGTGTTATGTTTGTCTACGTTTATGTTTGTTATATTTGTATTAACATATGTGTCTTACATTTGTCTATGTTTGTTTACCTTTGTTATGTTTGTATTAATGTATGTGTAATATGTTTGTCATGCTATCAAGGAGATATCCCTGGTGTAACAGACACCTGCATTTTCTGCTGTCAACCATGCTTGGTTTTACTGCTATTAGTTTTCTTGTACTTGTGTTACAGCTAAACGGATAATGTTACCATTACTGTTTTATGATTTCAAATATTTATACAATTGTTTTTTCTCCTCCACTGCCCAAAATATTACTGGTTAACATGTTCTTAATATCTGACTACATCTGTTGCCTACTGACTTCAATTAATATGCAAGGTGTTTGTTTTTTTATGTTTTTCATACACGTTATGCTCACTGCTGTTGATGCTGTGTATATCAACATAGTTTGGTAAAGAAACAGCTTTTTCTTTCATTCTGTTTCTGATCCAGTATTCTTATTGACTAGTCTCTGTCATACAACGACTCTCTTCACTCCCCAGAATAAAAGCTCGATGACTAAAATGCTAACCAGCATTCATGTCTTGAGGGGTCAGATTGCTGTGAATCCTAGAATCTCCTGTGCATGCTCACACATCCATGGGTTAAAGTATGCAATGGGCATTCTTACTTCTGTGTGATGTAAGGACCATACACCGCCTCACAGACAGCAACCCTGCCAAGCAATCCTTTGTTTTCACCTGGGATTTAGCCATGGACACCATGCTCAGATGCGGACTCTGCACCAGGTTAAAGCTCATCATTCCTCTCCTTCTTCAGTCAGTCTTCAACAGGTGCTTGCCAACTAATAGAATGCAGTTTCCCTGAGTCATAGGGCTGTCCTGCTCAACAAATTGCTATAGTATATGTCGGTGCTTGCTCATGGAGTAATTTAAGCCATGCAAAGAAGTGGACTGCAGAACTGCAGGTCACATTATCTAGGCACAGTAGCATGTGAGTACTGTAGCAATGAAGATACCAGTCCATGTGGGAATCGATATACAATTTCCTTACAAAATGTGCTCAGAAAAGTGCATTGACAAAGTCACTGCCATGTTTATAATATGAATGGGAAGGAGATAGGTGGATATGATGGTAAAAAAGGGGAAGAACAACCATCAAAACACACAAGTACAGCGGAAGGGAAGAGTAATGTAAGAGCGGAGAAAGAAGAAGGTGTTTTTGTGGAACAGGTGGCCATTTTGTTTTTATAAGAAGAACAGAGGTTGAAGCCATGGGAAGGAAGGAGGATTAGGGATGGTAACAAAGACAGGCACAAGGATGCCATCAAGGACAGGCACAGGAGTGGCAACAAGGACAGTCACAGAGATGCCAAAAAGGACAGTCACAGGGATGGCAACAAGAACAGGCACAGGGATGGCAACAAGGACAGTCACAGGGATGCCAACAAGGACAGGCACAGGGATGGCAAGAAGAGCAGCCCCAGGGATGGCAACTAAAACAGGCACAGGGATGGCAGCAAGGACAGGCACAGAGATGGCAACAAGGACAGGCAGAGGGATGGCAACAAGAAAAGGCACAGGGTTGGCAACACAGACATGCAAGGGATGGCAACAAAGACAAGTACAGGGATGGCAACAGGGACGGCAACAAGGACAGGCACAGAAATGGCAACGGGACAGGCATAGGATGGCAACAAGTATAGGCACAGGGATGGCAACAAGAGTAGACAGATGAATGGCAACAAAGACAGGCACAGGATGGCAACAAGGACAGGCAGAGGGATGGCAACAAGGACAGGCAAAGGGATGTCAATCAGGACAGGTATAGGGATGACAACAAGGACAGGCACAGGAACGGCAACAAGGACAGGCACAGGGATGGCAACAAGAACAGGTACACGGATGGCAACTAGGTCAGGCACATGGACAACAACAGGGACATGCACAGGGACAGCAATAGAGACAGTCACAGGGATGGCCACAAGGACAGGCAGAGGGATGGCTACAAGGGCAGGCAGAGGGATGGCAACAAGGACAGGCACAGGGGTGGCAACAAGGACAGTCACAGGGATGCCAACAAGGACAGGCACAGGGATGGCAACAAGGACAGGCACAGGGATGACAACAAGGCCAGGCACAGGGATGGCAACAATGACAGGCACATGGATGGCAACAAGGACAGTCACATGGATGCCAACAAGGACAGGCACAGGGATGGCAACAAGGACAGGCACAGAGATGGCAACAAGGACAGTCAAAGGGATGCCAACAAGGACAGCCACAGGGATGGTGACTAAAACAGGCACTGGGATGGCAGCAAGGACAGGCACAGATATGGCAACAAGGACAGGCAGAGGGATGGCAACAAGAAAAGGCACAGGGTTGGCAACAAGGACATGCAAGGGATGGCAACAAAGACAAGTACAGGGATGGCAACAGGAATGGCAACAAGGACAGGCACAGAAATGGCAACGGGACAGGCATAGGATGGCAACAAGGACAGGCAAAGGGATGTCAATCAGGACAGGTATAGGGATGACAACAAGGACACGTATAGGGATGGCAGCAAGGACAGGCACAGGAACTGCAACAAGAACAGGCACAGGAACGACAACAAGGACAGGCACAGGGATGGCAACAAAAACAGGTACAGGAATGGCAACCGGGACAGGCACATAACAACAGGGACATGCACAGGGACAGCAATAGAGACAGTCACAGGGATGGCTACAAGGACAGGCAGTACAGGCATAGGGACAGCAACAAGGACAGACACTGGGATGGCAACAAGGACTGGCACATGGACAGCAACAGGGAAAGTAACAGGGATGGCAAAAATGACAGGCACAGTGATGGCAACAAGACGAGCACAGGGATAGCAACAAGGACAGGTAGAGTGATGACAGTAAGGACAGGCAGAGGGATGGCAATAAGGACAGGCACAGGAATGGCAACCAGGACAGGCACAGGGACAGACACAGGGACAGGCACATGGACAGCAACAGGAACAGGCACAGGGACAGCAACAGGGATAGGCACAGGGATGGCAACAAGGACAGGCAGAGGGATGGCAACAAGGACAGGCACAGTGATGGCAACAAGGACAGGCACATGCAAAGCAACCAGGACAGGCTCAGAGATGGCAACAAGGGCAGGCACAGGGTTGGCAACAAGAACAGTCACAGGGTTGGCAACAAGGACAGACATAGGGATGTCAACATGAACAGGCACATGGATGGCACCAGGCACAGGGACAGCAACAAGGACAGGCATAGAGATAGCAACAAGGGCATGCACAGGGATGAAAACAAGGACAGGCAGAGGGATGGCAACAGGGACAGGCACAGGGGTGGCAAAAAGGACAGCCACAGGGATGATGACAAGAACAGGCACAGGGTTGGCAACAAGGACAGGCACATGGATGGCAACAGGAACAGGGACAGCATCAAGGACAGCCAGAGGGATGGCAACAAAGACAAGCACAAGGATGACAATGAGGACAGGCATAGGGATGGCATCAACAACAGGCAGATGGATGGCAACAAGGACAGGCACAGGGATGGCAACTAGGACAGGCGCAGAGATAGTAACTAGGACAGGCATAGGGATAGCAGCAAGGGCAGGCACACAGATGGCAACAAGGATAGGCACAGGGACAGAAACAAGGACAGGCATAGTGATAGCAAAGAGGACAGGCATAGGGATGTCAAGAAGGGCAGCCCCAGGAATGGCAACAAAAACAGGCACAAGGATGGCAGCAAGAACAGGCACAAGGATGGCAGCAATGACAGGCACATGAATGGCAACAGGAACAGGCACAGGGATGGCAACAAGGATAGGCAGAGGGATGCAACAAGGATAGTCAGATGGATTGCAACAAGGGCAGGCACAGTGATGACAACAAGGACAGGCAGAGGGATGGCAGCAAAGACAGGCAGAGGGATGGCAACAAGGACAGGCACAGGGACATCAACAAGGACAGGCACATGGTTGGCAACAAGGACAGGCACAGGGATGGCAAGAAGAACAGGCACATGGATGGCAACTAGGACAGGCACAGGGATGGCAACTAGAAAGGCACAGGGACAGCAACAGGGACAGGCACATGGACAGCAACCAGGACAGGCTCAGGCATGACAACAAGGACAGGCACAGGGATGGCAAGAAGAGCAGGCACAGCGATGGGAACAAGGACAGGCACAGGGATGGTAACAAAGACAGGCACAGGGATGGCAACTAGGACTGGCACAGGGATGGCAACCAGGACAGGCACAGGGACAGCAACAAGGACAGGCACATGGACGGCAACCAGGACAGGCTCAGGTATGACAACAAGGACAGGCACAGGGATGGCAACAAGGATAGGCAGAGGAATGGCAACAAGAACAGGCACAGGGATGGCAAGAAGAACAGGCACAGGGATGGCAACTAGGACAGGCACAGGGATGGCAACTAGGACAGACACAGGGATGGCAACAAGGACTGGCACAGGGATGGCAACCAGGACAGGCACAGGGACAGCAACTGGGACAGGCACATGGATGGCAACCAGGACAGGCTCAGGCATGACAACAAGGACAGGCACAGGGATGGCAAGAAGAACATGCACAGCAATGGGAACAAGGACAGGCACAGGGATGGCAACTAGGACAGGCACAGGGATGGCACACTAGCACAGGCACATGGATGGCAACAGGAACAGGGACAGCATCAAGGACAGCCAGAGGGATGGCAACAAAGACAAGCACAAGGATGACAATGAGGACAGGCATAGGGATGGCATCAACAACAGGCAGATGGATGGCAACAAGGACAGGCACAGGGATGGCAACTAGGACAGGCGCAGAGATAGTAACTAGGACAGGCATAGGGATAGCAGCAAGGGCAGGCACACAGATGGCAACAAGGATAGGCACAGGGACAGAAACAAGGACAGGCATAGTGATAGCAAAGAGGACAGGCATAGGGATGTCAAGAAGGGCAGCCCCAGGAATGGCAACAAAAACAGGCACAAGGATGGCAGCAAGAACAGGCACAAGGATGGCAGCAATGACAGGCACATGAATGGCAACAGGAACAGGCACAGGGATGGCAACAAGGATAGGCAGAGGGATGCAACAAGGATAGTCAGATGGATTGCAACAAGGGCAGGCACAGTGATGACAACAAGGACAGGCAGAGGGATGGCAGCAAAGACAGGCAGAGGGATGGCAACAAGGACAGGCACAGGGACATCAACAAGGACAGGCACATGGTTGGCAACAAGGACAGGCACAGGGATGGCAAGAAGAACAGGCACATGGATGGCAACTAGGACAGGCACAGGGATGGCAACTAGAAAAGGCACAGGGACAGCAACAGGGACAGGCACATGGACAGCAACCAGGACAGGCTCAGGCATGACAACAAGGACAGGCACAGGGATGGCAAGAAGAGCAGGCACAGCGATGGGAACAAGGACAGGCACAGGGATGGTAACAAAGACAGGCACAGGGATGGCAACTAGGACTGGCACAGGGATGGCAACCAGGACAGGCACAGGGACAGCAACAAGGACAGGCACATGGACGGCAACCAGGACAGGCTCAGGTATGACAACAAGGACAGGCACAGGGATGGCAACAAGGATAGGCAGAGGAATGGCAACAAGAACAGGCACAGGGATGGCAAGAAGAACAGGCACAGGGATGGCAACTAGGACAGGCACAGGGATGGCAACTAGGACAGACACAGGGATGGCAACAAGGACTGGCACAGGGATGGCAACCAGGACAGGCACAGGGACAGCAACTGGGACAGGCACATGGATGGCAACCAGGACAGGCTCAGGCATGACAACAAGGACAGGCACAGGGATGGCAAGAAGAACATGCACAGCAATGGGAACAGGGACAGGCACAGGGATGGCAACTAGGACAGGCACAGGGATGGCACACTAGCACAGGCACATGGATGGCAACAGGAACAGGGACAGCATCAAGGACAGCCAGAGGGATGGCAACAAAGACAAGCACAAGGATGACAATGAGGACAGGCATAGGGATGGCATCAACAACAGGCAGATGGATGGCAACAAGGACAGGCACAGGGATGGCAACTAGGACAGGCGCAGAGATAGTAACTAGGACAGGCATAGGGATAGCAGCAAGGGCAGGCACACAGATGGCAACAAGGATAGGCACAGGGACAAAAACAAGGACAGGCATAGTGATAGCAAAGAGGACAGGCATAGGGATGTCAAGAAGGGCAGCCCCAGGAATGGCAACAAAAACAGGCACAAGGATGGCAGCAAGAACAGACACAAGGATGGCAGCAATGACAGGCACATGAATGGCAACTGGAACAGGCACAGGGATGGCAACAAGGATAGGCAGAGGGATGCAACAAGGATAGTCAGATGGATTGCAACAAGGGCAGGCACAGTGATGACAACAAGGACAGGCAGAGGGATGGCAGCAAAGACAGGCAGAGGGATGGCAACAAGGACAGGGACAGGGACATCAACAAGGACAGGCACATGGTTGGCAACAAGGACAGGCACAGAGATGGCAAGAAGAACAGGCACAGGGATGGCAACTAGGACAGGCACAGGGATGGCAACTAGGAAAGGCACAGGGATAGCAACAGGGACAGGCACATGGACAGCAACCAGGACAGTCTCAGGCATGACAACAAGGACAGGCACAGGGATGGCAAGAAGAGCAGGCACAGCGATGGGAACAAGGACAGGCACAGGGATGGTAACAAAGACAGGCACAGGGATGGCAACTAGGACTGGCACAGGGATGGCAACCAGGACAGGCACAAGGATAGCAACAAGGACAGGCACTTGGACAGCAACCAGGACAGGCTCAGGTATGACAACAAGGACAGGCACAGGGATGGCAACAAGGATAGGCAGAGGAATGGCAACAAGGACAGGCACAGGGATGGTAACAAAGACAGGCACAGGATGGCAACTAGGACAGGCAGAGGGATGGCAACTAGGACAGGCACATGGTTGGCAACAAGAACAGGCACAGGGATGGCAAGAAGAACAGGCACAGGGATGGCAACTAGGACAGGCACAGGGATAGCAACTGGGACAGACACAGGGATGGCAACAAGGACTAGCACAGGGATGGCAACCAGGACAGGCACAGGGACAGCAATTGGGACAAGCACATGGATGGCAACCAGGACAGGCTCAGGCATGACAACAAGGACAGGCACAGGGATGGCAAGAAGAACATGCACAGCAATGGGAACAAGGACAGGCACAGGGATGGTAACAAGGACAGGCACAGGGATGGCAACTAGGACAGGCACAGGGATGGCACACTAGGACAGGCACAGGGATGGCAACAAGGACTGGCACAGGGATGGCAACCAGGACAGGCACAGGGACAGCAACAGGGACAGGCACATGGATGGCAACCAGGACAGGCTCAGGCATGACAACAAGGACAGGCACAGGGATGGCAACAAGGACAGGCACAGGAATGGTAACAAGGACAGGCACAGGGATGGTAACAAGGAGAGGCACAGGGTTGGCAAAAAGGATAGGCAGACACATATAAATGACTGACAATGACAGACAGGGAGATGGTAACACAATGGGGTGGTCACAAAGGATAGAAGCACATATACAAAAGAAGAAAATTAGTGATAGACATTATTAAACAGTAAACTGGACAGGGCAGTGGCACACAAGAAAGGGGAACAGTAACAGTATCATGGGGAAAGGGCTGGTGAGGACTGCCTGCCAAGATACACAGCAATGAACTCAACCAGAAATTAGTCACCTCCTTGACTGCTGTCATGGCTCTGCCCAGTGATTGGTGGACTAGTGGTTGGGCCATGCGCCTGTGTGATTTTGAAAGTCACATGAGATTGTAGTCTAGGCTACCAAAATGGATGTCATACTCCCTGTGCAACACAGCTCTCACCAGTCCTTCCTCCTCCTTCAGTATGATCTAGTGGGACACCCCCAGCACAGTGGAGAGTCTACATCCCCCAAGAGAAGTCGCACCACAAGTCAGTTTGAATTTCAATTTATTTAATGATGGGTAAATTAAATTTTAGCTATGTTCTTCATAAAATAAACAATGTGATTAAATCATTCTTATCTCTATTTTTATGCTTGTTTTTAACTTGAAAACAATAAGCAAGAAATTCTGTGACACTGTCTCTAAGTAAACATCAAGCATCAATTACTTTAGTTCCAGGATATGTAATATTCTGAGCTGAATTAAAGTTAATTTGTAAGACAATAAGAGTAATACATATTATGTCTAAAAGCACAAAATGTAAACTTTAGTTGTACTGAATGCCACATCTTCTTTCCATGCTTTTACACTAATGTGGTTGTTGTAGAACTGAGGTAGATGATATTTGGTATTATTAGCTAGTAATCATGTCTGTAACCACCATCATATTAAGAAGGTTACATGTTTGTTAAAAGTGAGCATAGCTGTCGTAAAGGCATGCATACATACATACATATATAAATCAATAATTAAGTTTAAAGATGAAATTTATTTGTGCTGATTGTTTTCCACTGCTTGCCTCTCTGGTTTGGCTGGTTTCTTTGCATTGCACCTGGTTCACACCCTGTTTGCTACCCCCCTCCCCAATACTAAGTCTACATTAGATTCCTACTGTTTGTGGAGCCATCCTTAAATTACTAGTCTCCCATCAGGACACAAGGGGTTTAAGCCCCACCCCCAATACTAAGTCTATATTAGATTCCTGCTGTTTATAGAGCCATCTTTAAATTACTAGTCTCCCATCAGGACAAAAGGGGTTTAAGCCCCACCCCAAATATTAAGTCTATATTAGATTCCTGCTGTTTGTGGAGCCATCTTTAAATTATTAGTCTCCCATCAGGACACAAGAGGTTTAAGCCCCACCCGCAATATTAAGTCTATATTAGGTTCCTGCTGTTTGTGGAGCCATCTTTAATTTACTAGTCTACCATCAGGACACAAGGTGTTTAAGCCCCACCCCCAATATTAAGTCTATATTAGATTCCTGCTGTTTGTGGAGCCATCTTTAAATTACTAGTCTCCCATCAGGACACAAGGGGTTTAAGCCCCACCCCCAATACTAAGTCTATATTAGATTCCTGCTGTTTGTGGCACCATCATTAAATTACTAGTCTCCCATCAGGACATAAGTGCTCATCAGCAGTTGAATTCTGCTCACTGGTAAGCCATTTGACCTCCGGAATTTCTTAGTGTTGTTTTAGCTTATTATTTGGATGTATACAACTGGTATTCATGTTTCTGATTCTTGACTACTGCTCTGCTTATTTGTTTATTTCACTGGTTTGATTCTACCATTCAGCAACAGTGTTTTACTGGCATTACCACTGCAGCTATGTTGTCTCTATGCAACTATGATGTACTAAAACTGCTGTCATAAATGTAATTAATATCTAATTGACTTGGTGTTGCCATTAGAAACAGTGTTTACTGATTTGGTTAAGCTAGACAAGTAATACTTTACACTGTTTTATGCCTGTTTAAACCACAAATATATATGTATGCATTTTGAAATAAGTCTACTGTAAAAATAATGGTTAGAGATTGTGGGATATCTGATATTTAAACTAAAACGCCAGTACTACATTCTGCTTTGTCTGTTTTAAGTTTAAAATATCTGGTGACATTTTATCTAGTCTAATACAGAAAAATAAGCTAGTAACTTTGAGTTGGTTGATGTTTTAAACCAAAGTGACACTATTTCATACTATTTAGACCATTTTACTTCCTAAATATATGGCTGCATTTAATAACACTACCACTGTACTGGGTTGCTCTGACTGTGTTATGGCCATTTTCTATGATTATTGCTGCTCTGCTGTTTAGAAAATAAATGTTCTTAACATGGGCGCCGGAACCATAGAACGAGGCATAGAACGAGGGGGAGGGAGTGCCCCCCCCCCACTTTTACAGGAAAAATTAAAGAAGAGACATACCAGAAAAATGGAGTTTTTCTTTAAGGAGGACCCAAAAGGCAGATTCCCATCCATGCATTACACATGCTAACATGGATATAAACTCAAGCATGTGTGGAAGTAACTAGCTTAGCCGTTCCTTTCCAAGTGCTGATCGGTAAGGAGTGATGATGTTTTCTTATGTGCTAACTAGCTTAGGTATTAGCTGTTCCTTTGAGTGCTGATCGGTAAGGAGATGATGTTTCTTGTCATACGCTGATTGGTAAGGAGATGATTCTTATTGCTCTGTCTGCATTTGTGTCGGTACACATTACTGCTGTGGAAGTAACTAGCTTAGCTGTTCTGTTCTTTCTTATATGCAGTGCTCATCATGCTTGTGTGTGTGTGTGTGTGTGTGTGTGTGTGTGTGTGTGTGTGTGTGTGTGTGTGTGTGTGTGTGTGTGTGTGTGTGTGTGTCTGTGTGTGTGTGTGTGTGTGTGTGTGTGTGTGTGTGTGTGTGTGTGTGTGCATGTGTGCGTGTGTGCGTGTGTGCGTGTGTGTGAGAGTCTTATTAGGGAGATGATTCTTATCGTATTGCTGTGTGTGTATTTGGGTTTTGGTACACAGGAAGTAAGTAACTAGCACTAAAACCAACGCAGCAGTGTTCAAGTCAGCATACATGCTTGTAAGTAGCACTTCCAATTACTGATTAGTGAATGTAAAGGGCGATTTGTCAGTCAGGTGAAACAGGGATAACCAGGATCAAATTACCATACCAAGTTATTCAGTTAAATAGGGCATTAAAATACATTTTGAAGAGCCCGATATCTCCAGACATCCCTTTAGGTTAGCTACAACTTGACCAGTGAAATACAGCAAACTATACTCCAAAAGCTGTTAAGAGGCACTCAGACCTGAAGTTACTGAGTGACGCTCATTGGCAATTTGTTGCTTTAATCCTCTGTGCTAAACTGCTTGTCAGGATTGATTCATAATAGCCACCCATTTTCTTATGAGGTAACTGACAGCCTCGGGAAAGGCAGAGAGACCCAGCAGTAAGAAACCATATGTTGTGGACGTGTTTAATACAAATACTCAGCTTGCCATCTGTTATGGTACTTTTTTTCTGCAGTTTTGATTTGTGGCTTTACTGGTAGCAATAAAGCAGTGCCTGAAGTCAGAGGATTAATGTTCAAGCTGCTGACCAGATCTGGTTTGATTCCTTCTGCCTTCATTTACCTCCTCTGTGACCCTGTTCAAATCACTTGACCAGCCAGCACTCTTCTGTTGCCACTGAAGAGTTACTTCTGCTTTCTTCCATAGTGGGCCATTCTTTACTGTTAGTAATTTAGTAAGTAATGTTCTAACTAGTCATGGTGATTCTTCACCTAAGCCTTCTCAACATCCTGTCTTAGTGTGGTGTGTAAATTCTGTTAGGTGACCTAGAATTAATCTGATCAAATGCTTGTCTTTCCTGAGGAAGAACCCATGGTGGAGAGGACTGTGCATCTTAGAGTTGTGTAGGAGCTTGAACTGGTACACTATGCATACCATTCTGTTTAAGTAGTCTGATCAATTGTTTGTGCCATTTTATGAATAGAAAAGTAGGTAGGGTTATAGTGAAGCAATCTAGTCAAGAGATTTGCTAATTGTGTTATCTTTTTTCTGCAACATACGAAGAAGAATTTGTCCTGAGGTCAGAGGTTGCTCTGCCAGATCAGCAGCTAACAACGCTGCCTTTTCTCATAGGAGTTTCTGCTTTGGCTGCACTTAAAGCTGTGACTTTGTACTTAGTCTGCACTTTATGAAATTGTGAACCAGAATGGCTGTTCATATATACAGAACTGTTTTTGTTTTAGTCATCTCACAAGCTATCTTTTGACCTTTCATTATGGAACTAGAAGCTGTCTGATACTTTTTTGTATATATGCCAAGTTGAATAGTTGTGTGGAGGAATGTAGCCCAATCAATATGTAAGTTGAGGCTGAATGTATTAATAACTGTTATATAGTTTTATTAAAAGGAAAGTCCATTACAGTTTCAAACTGAATCCTATGCCAGTCATGTGGTGCAATATGTTACTAGTGTTTTTCTAAGACTCTTTCCTTCTTTCTTTCTTAATTTCTTTCGTTCTTTCTTTCTTTCTTTCCTTCTTTCTTTCCTCATTTCCTTCTTTCTTTCTTTTTCTTTCTTTCTTTTCTTCTTTCTTTCTTTCATTTTCTTTCTTTCTTTCTTTCTTTCTTTCTTTTCTTTCTTTCTTTCTTTCTTTCTTTCTTTCTTTCTTTCTTTCTTTCTTTCTTTCTTTCTTTTTTTCACTTTCTTTCTTTCTTTCTTTCGTTCTTCCTTTCTTTCTTTCTTTCCTTCCTTCCTTCTTTCTTTCTTTCTTTCTTTCTTTCGTTCCTTCTTTCTTTCGTTCTTCCTTTCTTTCGTTCTTCCTTTCTTTCTTTCTTTCTTTTGTTCTTTCTTTCCTTCTTTCTTCGTTCTTCCTTTCTTTCGTTCTTCCTTTCTTTCCTTCTTTCCTTCTTTCTTTCTTTCTTTCTTTCTTTCTTTCTTTCTTTCCTTCTTTCTTTCTTTCTTTCTTTCGTTCTTCCTTTCTTTCATTCTTTCTTTGTTTCGTTCTTCCTTTCTTTCTCCCTTTCTTGCTTTCTTTCTTTTGTTCTTTCTTTCCTTCTTTATTTCGTTCTTCCTTTCTTTCTTTCTTTCTTTCTTTCTTTCTTTCTTTCTTTCTTTCTTTCTTTCTTTCTTTCTTTTGTTCTTTCTTTCTTTCTTTCTTTCTTTCTCTTTCTTTCTTCTTTCTTTCATTCTTTCTTTCGTTCTTCCTTTCTTTCTTTCTTTCTTTCTTTCATTCTTTCTTTCTTTCGTTCTTCCTTTCTTTCTGTCTTTCTTTCTTTCTTTCTTTTGTTCTTTCTTTCCTTCTTTCTTTCGTTCGTTCTTCCTTTCTTTCGTTCTTCCTTTCTTTCCTTCTTTCCTTCTTTCTTTCTTTCATTCTTTCTTTCCTTCTTTCTCTTTTCTTTCTTTCGTTCTTTCTTTTCTTTCTTTCATTCTTTCTTTTGTTCTTTCCTTCCTTTCTTTCTGTCTTTCTTTCTTTCTTTCTTTTGTTCTTTCTTTCCTTCTTTCTTTCGTTCTTCCTTTCTTTCTTTCCTTCTTTCTTTCTTTTCTTTCGTTCTTTCTTTCTTTCTTTCTTTCTTTTGTTCTTTCTTTCCTTCTTTCCTTCTTTCTTTCTTTCTTTCTTTCTTTCCTTCTTTCTTTCATTCTTTCTTTCGTTCTTCCTTTCTTTCATTCTTTCTTTCTTTCATTCTTTCTTTCTTTCATTCTTCCTTTCTTTCTGTCTTTCTTTCTTTCTTTCTTTTTGTTCTTTCTTTCCTTCTTTCTTTCGTTCTTCCTTTCTTTCTTTCCTTCTTTCTTTCTTTCTTTCGTTCTTTCTTTCTTTCTTTCTTTTGTTCTTTCTTTCCTTCTTTCTTTCTTTCTTTCTTTCTTTCTTTCGTTCTTTCTTTCTTTCTTTCATTCTTTCTCTTTCTTTCTTTCATTCTTTCTTTCTTTTGTTCTTTCTTTCCTTCTTTCTTTCGTTCTTCCTTTCTTTCTTTCCTTCTTTCTTTCTTTCGTTCTTTCTTTCTTTCTTTCTTTCTTTCTTTTGTTCTTTCTTTCCTTCTTTCTTTCTTTCATTCTTCCTTTCTTTCTGTCTTTCTTTCTTTCTTTCATTCTTCCTTCCTTTCTTTCTTTCTTTCTTTCCTTCTTTCTTTCTTCCTTTCTTTCGTTCTTCCTTTCTTTCTTAAGTTCTTCCTTTCTTTCTTTCTTTCTTTCTTTCTTTCTTTCTTTCTTTCTTTCTTTCCTTCTTTCTTTCTTTCTTTCTTTCTTTCATTCTTCCTTTCTTTCTTTCGTGCTTCCTTCCTTTCTTTCTTTTGTTCTTCCTTTCTTTCTTTCTTTCCTTCTTTCTTTCTTTCATTCTTCCTTTCTTTCTTTCTTTCTTTCTTTCGTTCTTCCTTTCTTTCTTTCCTTCTTTCTTTCCTTCTTTCTTTCTTTCTTTTCCTTTCGTTCTTCATTCCTTTCTTTCTTTCTTTCCTTCTTCCTTTCTTTCTTTCTTTCTTTCTTTCCTTCTTTTCTTTCTTTCTTTCTTTAGTTCTTCCTTTCTTTCTTTTTTCTTTCCTTCTTTCTTTCTTTCTTTCCTTCTTTCTTTCTTTCCTTCTTTCTTTCTTTCTTTCCTTCTTTCTTTCGTTCTTCCTTTCTTTCGTTCTTCCTTTCATTCTTTCTTTCTTTCTTTCATTCTTTCTTTCCTTCTTTCTTTCTTTCTTTCTTTCGTTCTTCCTTTCTTTCATTCTTCCTTTCTTTCTTTCGTTCTTCCTTTCTTTCTTTCCTTCTTTCTTTCTTTCTTTCTTTCTTTCGTTCTTCCTTTCTTTCTTTCGTTCTTCCTTTCTTTCTTTCTTTCATTCTTTCTTTCCTTCTTTCTTTCTTTCTTTCTTTCGTTCTTCCTTTCTTTCGTTCTTCCTTTCTTTCTTTCTTTCCTTCTTTCTTTCTTTCTTTCGTTCTTCCTTTCATTCTTTCTTTCTTTCTTTCTTTCTTTCTTTCTTTCCTTCTTTCTTTCCTTCTTTCTTTCTTTCTTTCTTTCCTTCTTTCTTTCTTTCTTTCTTTCTTTCTTTCTTTCTTTCCTTCTTTTCCTTCTTTCTTTCCTTCTTTCTTTCTTTCTTTCTTTCTTTCTTTCTTTCTCTGTGCCTGCCAGCCATCATTTGTCTGATTCATTCCCCAGTGAGGCTGGAGAATGTCATGGGACGCTATTACCAAGGCATCATCAGACATTTTGCTGATGTGATCCTAACCTTACTTGTGGCAGCTGGTATGTACTTGCATGCACAAGGACCTGCCGTGCTCTTTCTGTATGGCCATGCATGTTCCTGCATACTGTATGAAGACCACCACACAAATGTGGCTTAGCACAGCCAAGCACATCCTTGGAGCATATGCTGCTAGCAGTGCACCTCTTCTCCAGTAGGTGTCTGCATTACAGTCAGGCAGACTGCATCCCCCTTCCCCAAGATGGGGGAGCCAGCACCAGGTGTTAACTGTCACACTTCCTCCACTGACTCTTTCAGCTCTCAAGCTGCTTAGAGGTGACATGTCTGGCATACAAGGCATCCTCCGACCTAATACAGATGGACCTACTAAACATCAACAAGTCAAATGGCATCAGAAATACTCAGTCCAGGTATCTAAACTGAATGTTCTGGAGAGATGGATATATATCACAGGGGCTACCACTGTTCCAGAACAGAGTATCCATTCAAGTAAAACAAAGCTCATCCCTGTCCATATTCAAATGCAACTTGGATCTAAGGATGGGTAATAGAAAATGTACTCCAGGATTGCACCTCGTGCCACTAATGGATAGAGGCAGTTCCTAAATGCTGCATCCCTTACATGGGTCCCCTTAAATTATCTATGGTATGATCACAGTTATTGTCACTAGGGCTAATATACAATTATCAGCCATGGGATAGGTAAGACCAATCAGGAAACGTTAACTCAGGCACCAAAAGGGAATTGGCTAAGCTTAAAATATCCTCCAAGTGAACCTATGTTGTCTTAGTAAAGAGTTTTAAAAATATTGCCCTTTTTAGATCACTAGGTGCCCCTCTCACCCTCCGTCCCCCCCGTCTTCAACAGCTTCCAGCGCCTCTGGTTCTTAACAGTGCTATTCTACTGGTTGAAGGACCCTCTACTTAGCACATATCGTAATGTATGTATCTATCATCAGGTTCTATCCCCCTCTACCTGCTAAATCCCTGAAAGGCATGAACGCTAGGACACCTCCTCTGCTGAAACCTAACTGGAAACTTTCCTGCACTGTCCCACGACTCTGAAAAGATCTGCCAAGGTTAATAGTACCTTATCCTGTCTGTATGTACCATATTGTTTACCCATGCTGGGTCTACAACACTACCAGTAATCCCTCAAAGCCCCACAATCAACCCCAAAAATACCAAACTGGGTTACTCCTGTATCTATGTCTAAGGATTTCCTAGTGAACATATAGCATCCCAAAAACTACAGAAATAGCAGAAAATTGACAGAAGAAAGCTTAATGTGTGAAAAGGCTGCAAAAAGTGATTACTAACAGTATACTATGTAAAAATTTTATACTGAAGGCAAAAACAAGGGTAATAAAGTATTTTAAAAAAAGCCTCATTGTACTTATGTGCTTATACAGATCCTACAGATCTTGTGGTCAGGTTAAGCTAGTCCTAAATTTATAGCTCCAAAACCACTCCCCCTCTTTTTAGAACCAATCAACAACTCTCCAGGCATTATCAGGACCCTCCCTACCTACCTATCCTAATTATCCCTCTACTCAAGTTGGGCAAACGTCAAAGCTAATATCTAGACAATGCCTCTGTTATTGGCCATGAAACCTTTCAAATTAATGCTATTATACTGCCTACTCCCTTGATGATAATTCCATATCTTCTCACCACCTACAAAAATCTGTCCTACCTAGGCTACCACTACCCAAGAAGCCAAACTACCACTCCAATAAAAAAATTAAATTGGACCACTTAATAATCCCCTTACGACTAACTCCTTGGATACAAAATACCACCAACCCATTAGATCCAGATATATCAACCCCAAAACCAAGAATTACCTAAGACTAATATGTAAATTCCTGAAGCTCACAATTAGACTACATGGCAACCTCACAAGAGATGGGCACATTCATCCAAACCCTGGCCCAACTTCACTAGTTGATCCTAGCCCCAATTCTACTATTGCCACTAACTTACGAACTTTAAATAGACCTTCGAACTCACTCCTTGTCAGTCACCTAAATATTAGAAGCTTAAATAATAAGGTCCACCACCTCCATGCACTCTTAGATACACATTCCCCGGATATACTTTGTCTTACTGAAACCTGGCTAAAACCATCAATAGCAGATAATGAAGTTTTACCTCCAGGTTATAACATATTAAGGTTAGACCATACCACTAGGAAGGGAGGAGGGGTAGCTGTACTGTACAAAACTACTCTAGATATGACCTCTGATTCCACACAACCACCCCATGTTGATAATACTGAAATTCTCATTACCAAGCTTCAAATTAATAAAAACAGAAGTATTAACATAGCCTGTGTCTACATCCCCCTAGGTAATAACGCAAACACCCTAGAAGATATCCTCTCTTGGCTGTCTAGTAACTACCCTCAAGAAACCATTGTCTAGGAGACTTCAATATCAACTGGAATATTTGTTCCTCAGAATCTCCGAGCATCCATGTAAATCTATACGGATTTACTCAGATCATATCCTCCCCTACTTGGATCAGTAAACCTAACAACATAGTATCCTAGATTGGATACTCATTAATAGCCCTCCCCACATGTATAGGGCCGGTACTCAGCCATCCCCACATGTATAGGGCCGGTACCCTACATGAAGACATAAGTGACCATTCTCTTACCTATATAATCAGGCATAACACTGACATCCCCCACCAACCTACTTACAAAACAATTAGAAACAACAAAAAATGTTAACCCCACTAATTTCCAAAATGAACTCAAAGCATGTAATTGGGCAGTCCTAAAACATCTACCACTTGAAGAAGCTGCATCATATCTCAACACCACATTCCTATCCATCCTTGACACCCCTGCACCTGCACGTTCTAGAAGAACTAAAACAAAAGTTGCTCCATGGCTTTCAAAAGAAAACAGACAACTGATCTTACTTAGAAACAGAGCTTGGACCACTTGGCGTACCATAAAATCCCCCTTAGATCAACTTAGATTTAGACAACTAAGGAACAACACTAAAAAAATCTACCACCCTAGATATAAAAAAAAAAAAACAACGTTTACTGCCATTTACAACAGAAGCAGCAAAACAATCCACAAACATTTTAGGCATAAATAAACATATTCACCCAGGGAAATGCACAACTCCTACCCCCTTGCCTACCATCCAAAAACCTTCGGAAGACATTGCCAGTTCCTTTAATAGTTTCTTCACAGAAACTATCCAGTCACTAGCTAACCAACTATCTCCCAGTTGCCCAAGTCCTAACGCCGCTGCACCTAGTTCTCAATTCCCCTTTAACTTTCAACCAGTTTCCACATCACTTACCCATGCCCTAATCAAGAAACTAAAACCTACCACCCTTGCAGCGGATCTCCTCCCAGCTGCCT
>NC_056733.1:979626787-979629287 GCF_019279795.1 Protopterus annectens | reverse complement strand
GATTGAGACTCTTTATTAAAGATGAGATATTATGTAATGTTTGATATTTATTTTTTCTAATTTTAATGTGTTTTATTTGGTCATTAACCACTTAATATGCTGCTCTTGAGTGACTTTTTTTTTCAAAACAGGTTTATTGTTTTAACATATAAGAGAAATATCATAACAATTTTATACAAGTAATTAAAAATAGGTATTATTATAATATTCAACAAAACAACTAAAGTATTTACAAAGACATCCACTACAATCAGATCAATTAATTAAACTAAAATACCATGCTATTGAAATTAAAATTTTTTTAACAAATTTTGTAAATTATCCCATACAATAAAATAAGATGTTTTTCTATTTGTTCTCGTCCTAATTGTGTTTATTTCCATATGGCACACTATATTCATAACATTTTTAAATTCATTGAACGAAGGAGGTGTATCTGAAATCCAATTTCTAGTTATTATTTTCCTAGCCACTGCTAGAATACACCATAACAAGGGAAGCTTAACCTTTTTAACACTTTGAGGTACAGGTGTGTTGAATAATATAAGAGATTTAGAAATAATGAAATTATCTGTAAAAAGAGCCTGCAAAAATTCATTAATTGACTTCCAGTATTCTTTCAATTTTATACAGTCATAAAACATATGAGCCATGTCAGCATTAATTTCTACATTACATCTCTTACACAGATTATCTTTATTATTTATTTTATTCATCATCAAAGGTGTATAAAAAGATCTATGTAAAAATTTTCATGTATAAAGTCTCCAGACAATGGAAGACGTAGTTCTATAAGCAGATTCCAATATATATTGTTTATCTTGTTGATTTGGTGGGTCCCCATTAATAGAAGTGAAATAATTCCAGTATGAATCTACACTGTAAAAAGTTTCTTGTCTGATAACTTTATGTATGTATGAAAGTTTACCTTTATCAGAAACTTTATGTTGTAAATTTAATATCAAGTAATCAATCAGTGTTGGAATAGATTCTTTAACAGTTATAGACATTA
Source organism: Protopterus annectens (assembly GCF_019279795.1). Taxonomy (NCBI): domain Eukaryota; kingdom Metazoa; phylum Chordata; order Ceratodontiformes; family Protopteridae; genus Protopterus; species Protopterus annectens. The sequence goes on along the minus strand of NC_056733.1, from coordinate 979,628,275 downwards.
AATCTATTTTATTAATGAGATGTTGTCTAAAGGTCTGAACCTCTAACCAGCAAGTTTCTCTTAGATCAAATTCTTGTTTTAAGAAATCTAGATTTTTAACTTTATTATCAGATATCAACTGATACCAGTACTTTAGATCATTATCTATAGCTAAATGAGTTCCTTCAGAAGTAGATGACAAAAGCATACCCTGAGTATACATTATAGGAAATACAATAAAATTCCATTCCCTATACTTAGGGTGCATGAATATAAAGTTACGATAACTAATAATAATATTTAATGGGTAACAAACCATATGTTTAGGTGTAATAGGTGAAGTACAAAATTCCTTTAGTAACCATAACATGGAGTTATTTACAATCATATTTTTATGTGTTAAGGAGATTTTTATGAAGTGTATACTAATTAGCTCCCAATAATCTTTCCATTTTGTGACATATGACTGATCTATTAATAAAGTAATAACTTTTACAATAGAAGAGATAGTATATAAATTAAAGTCTGGAAAAGAAATACCCCTTGAGACCAGCTATTAGTATGTTTCTTTAATGCAATCCTAGGTCTATTAGGTGCCCATAAGAAATTTAACATTAGTGTGTTCAGTTTCTTGATAATTATTTTTGTAGGTGGAAGTATTATTGATTGTATTAAGTATAAAATCTTGGGGAATATTATCATTTTAATAATTGTAAGTCTCTCCTCCATAGTAAAAAACATATTATTCCAGGTATTAAAAAGATTTTGTATATTAAGAAAACAGGTATTATAATTATTATATATAATAGATTTAATATCTTTAGATAGTATTATACCTAAATAAGTTATCTGACCTGAATTGGGTACATATTTAGTAAAATCACTGAGAATATTTTTTCGTGTATATATAGGTAGTATTTTAGTTTTTTCTTCATTGAATATTAAACCAGAAATACTTTTAAAATTCATCATGTTATCAAATAGAGACTGTATAGAAGAATTAGATCCTGCTGATGTAATTAGAACATCATCTGCAAAAAGTTGAATTTTGGATGTTGTATTTTCATCTATTTCAAAACCCTCTATGTCAGTACTGTTTCTGATCAAATTAGCCCAAGGCTCCATTACTAAAGTGAATAATAGTGGAGAAAGTGGACATCCTTGTTTTGTACCTTTAAGAATAGGTATTTTTTGTGAAACATATGTTCCTACCTTAATATAAGCCAACGCTCCTTTGTATAAATGTTCAATTAGATTTACAAATGCATCCGAGAAGTTTGTGCACTTCATTAAGGTAAACAGATAGTCCCAACTTACTGAATCAAATGCTGAACTTATATCAAGACTAATAAGTGTTAAATCTTTCTTTTTCCTATTTGCAAAATCTATTAATGTTAAAGTTCTTCTTATATTATCAAAAGTATTTCTATTTACAATGAAGCCTGTCAGATCTATATCTATAATGCCAGGAATGATTGTCTTCAATCTATCAGCAAAGATATTCATAAA